>NW_007727563.1:211210-218363 GCF_000696425.1 Galeopterus variegatus
ATTACCAACTACTGGCCACAGAAGACCCTACCTGCTCTTCAACGGATCGGCTAACGCGTTGTTAAGATGGATCTACACCACCAATCGTCCCTGTTCCTAGAGGCATTGGCCACAGATGCCTGGATGCTCTCCCCTACCACTTCCCACACGCACTGGGAACAACAAATAACCGACCTGTGGCTAACGTTCATGGACTTCTCCCCCCTTGAAATCCACTCTCCTTTGGGGCCTAATAGAGGGTCTCTTATACTCCCTCAATTCCTCTCCCCCACTACGCCCCTCTCCAGCAGGAAGTAGCTCGATGATTTCTACGACCCAACCCCCGCAAAAGAGGAAAAAGGGAGGAATGTAGGGATTTCATAGGCACCTGATTTCCCTTTCATGGGCGCCCAAACGGGGGCACTCCCTGGCAATATGGCACCCTTCTGGCTTCTCTTCCGCAGCAAACACACCCGCTGGTGCCAAACACCCAGCCCGCCAGCGCCAAAACACCACCAGTCACGGGTCTAGATTCACCTCCTGCCCAGTCCTGGCCAATCAGGTACCACCCCATCCACTTCCTACCCAGTCCCAGAATGCGGCTCTCTATAAATAGACGTGCAGTCTTTAAATAAACGGGACTTCTCTGGCAAACCGTCAACTCAGGTCATGTCGGTTTTCTTTCAGTCCTAGGAGAGAATGGTATCTCTTTGTCCAATTTTGCCTTAAGTTTCCAAAAAAAATAAAATACCTCTCTCATAAAACTAAACTGTTCAGCATCTCATCAACCAAACCTGGTCACTTTCCAAGACTGGTCCTTTCTCATGAGCCATCCTCCCTTCATTTCATGGCACCTTTCAGGTAGCTTTCCC
The DNA here is from genome assembly GCF_000696425.1 of Galeopterus variegatus. NCBI lineage: Eukaryota > Metazoa > Chordata > Mammalia > Dermoptera > Cynocephalidae > Galeopterus > Galeopterus variegatus. The sequence goes on from NW_007727563.1 coordinate 212,062, forward strand.
ATTCCCTGTGATTTTTAAATGTATTTCTCAGGAGACCAAGACACTTCCTTGACTCTTGAGTCCAATGAGTGACTTGGGGAGAACTTGGATCTAGAGTATGCAGCAATGTCCACAGTATCAGCCCTGCCATCTGCAGAGTCAAGAGGAGGCAGTGCAGAGCTGGAACTGAGAAAAGGAAGTGCCTGTGGGACAGAGAGCAGGTGGGAGAAAGGTCATTCATAGCGCAAGAGGTCTGCTGTTCATTCAGGGAGTAAAAGAAGGAGGGCAGGAATTGCATCTGGATAGGAAACAAGGCATCACTCCAGGAAAAGCCAGGCAGGTGGGAGAAAGGTCATTCATAGCGCAAGAGGTCTGCTGTTCATTCAGGGAGTAAAAGACGGAGGGCAGGAATTGCATCTGGATAGGAAACAAGGCATCACTCCAGGAAAAGCCAGAGCAGAAGGGCCACACCTACTCACCAGGGCTGGTTATCGTCAGGAGTTCAAGCTGCCGCTGTTGCTGCAAAAGAAAACACATAGTGAGAGCACTGACTTGAGGCAGAGCCAAACTCGTGCTTAACAGGTCAGGGTGGACATGTGAAGCGGATGTTTGGACACACAAAGCAGGGTAAACTATATAGAACATGATGCTCACTCAGTTCGGCAGAGAGGCCTTTCACCCTAGAGACAAAGAGGAATGAACAGTTTATTTGTCCTTGGAAGCACAGATGGTCAAAACAGAGAGAGTCTTAGAGATCCTCCTAAACTATACTTATGGAAAATGAGGTCCTGAGAGGAATGTGGCTTACCTAGGGCCACAGAGGAAGTCTCTTTCAAGTCCCCCAGCCACGGACTCATTCCCCTATACCGGATAGCCCTAGATTTAGCTTTTCTCACACTGGATACACTGGTTGAGTGTCTGATATACAGGCAACCCTCTTTGTTTTAGATGGCTGTATTACTGTCACCCTCTAGATAATTCTTTCTAACCAAGATACTTCTGGGCTGGTTTATTTCTTGAATATTCCCAGCAATGCTATGACAATTTCAATTTCTGATGATCAAACCATTCCTTCTCTAACTGAATCCTTATCCCTTTGTACCACGCAACATTCATACAAAAGAATATCTTGTCTAGCGCAATATATGGATGAGGCTGCTTGTGTTTAGAGGCGATTGGCCTTGGCTACCCCAATGGCTGAGGTGATTGATATCTCAGAAGACCTGTCCCCTACCACAGCCCACCCACTGGGAAGCTCTGTCCTTGACTGGATGTCATGGGAACCTAGGTATAGAGAAGTGGAGATAGGAGGCTGAGGTTGGCAGCAGTAAGCAGCTCCCTTGAAGACTCAAGTCAGGATTCCCTAAGCCCCAGTCTTCCTGATGATCTCTTTCTTTTTCTTATAATTGATTTTCCATAAAAAGTACTTGAAATCTATATGTTTTTCTTGAAAGGGGTCCAAACAAACTCCACTTTGAGAACCACTGCTCCAGGCTACAAATTGCAGAAGCTTCTGATTACCTGGTATTTCACTCAGTGGATGCCTGGCCATATGTTACCTCACCTGCATTTCCCTCTATATCTTCCCTTTCTCTAAGAATGGTTTCCTGAAATTCTGCTTAAGCAGAAAGGAGAAGGCAGCAACATTTTTTTGAGTACCAACTATAGGCCAGGTACTTTGATGGATCATTTCTTTTCATACTCCTGACAATCCTACAGGGTAGGTATTGTACAAAGGAAGAATAAGACATTCAGGGAGGAGAAATTATCAGCCCCAGAGCACATCTTCATTAAACAGCAGGGCCAAGATTGGAATTCAGTCGGTTCTAATCCTGGCTCTAAAGTCCAAACTATGACAATGTTAATAAACAATTTAGCATGGTGCCTGGTACTTAATAGGTTTTTAATAAAAGAGCTATTTAGTATCAATGTTGTTATTATTATCATAGAACATCTGACCCTTGGTTTTTATACATTGCCTCTTCCCTTTTCATATAATTACGGATACTTAGAGCTCAGAGGTCATTGAGTTTGACCTGCCACTAAGGCAGCAATCCTGTCTGCAGTGCCCCCACCATATGTATAACCTGTTTCTGTTTCATCCCTTTTCTTATTGGTTAGCCAGCTCTACTTTGAACAGGGTCAAAAACTGCTTCCTGATATCATCACGGTTTTCAGCTGCCTCAGCCCATGACAATAGTTTGGAGATCTGAATAAGATCTGTGTCTTCTTCTCTCCAGGCTAACTATTCCCAGTTCCTTTGTCCTTTCTTTGTAGGACCTGGTCTCAAATGCCATTGTCCTCTGGGTCACCCTTGTCCTTCATTTAACTTTGATCTGTTCCATTCAATACCTCTTTAACATCTCTCTACCCTTTGTTTCAGTGACTTCTCATGGGCCTAAAAGCAGGTCCGTATCCTTTCATGGCCTTCTTACTCATGCATCCCTATTTTCCTGCCAGCTCATAACTCATTCTAGTTGACATTTTCAAGCAAACAATGCAAGTCCAAGATGTCACTGGTCTACACAGTGAGCACACATCCTCATGCGGAAATGAAACATGTACCCACAGGCACGGGCTAGAAGGAACACTGGAGCCAGACTATCTCCCTCCCAAGCACAGAACCAGGACAGTGGGGCAATTGAATCAAGCTGCTTTTGCCAAGGCCAACTTACATGGCTTGGCACCTTCCTCATGCATGAGGGAAGAATTCACTGTGTGTTTCCTTTTCCATAAGCTTGACTTTGTGATGATCACAGTTGGCAAAGGTAGTCTATTTATCGGAAAAGTGTCTATTTCCTAATTAAGAGCTATTGTTAAATGATGACTCTTTGCCCAGTGTTTAGCAAAGAAAAAAGGGAAGAAAATCTGACAGGAGTCGGACAGTCCTGGGCTTGTGTCCTGGCTCCTCTGCATGGCTTTGTGTAAGCTATGCATGTGTCTGGCCTCAAATGTCACAACCCTAAAATGAGCAAGTGAGACTAAAATACCATCGGTGGCTCTGTGAGTCAAATGCGGTCAGGTACTGTGTTTGTGGGCTCCCTCTACTGGTGTACATAGAACCCCTGTAGCCAGGACACTAGGGGTTCGAAGGGCAGAGTCAGAATTTAAAAAGAAACGCATTTTAAGCTATCCTCTCACCTTGCAATTTTCTGTGCATGTGTGAGACTTCCTCACTAGATGAGGAGCATCTTAAGGGCCTGGAACATCTATTATTCTCCTTATTTACAACAGTCCATGGGATAGAGCAGCCCTCGGTAAGGATTTGCTCAACTAAATTAATCCCATAACCGACTTATCCTTTCAAATCTCCAGGCTTTTGCTTATACTGTCCTCTCTGCCAACCCTCTTGTAATCTTCCTGGAGATGCCCCCTCATGAAATCTTCTCTGCACACCAGCTCCCAAATCTCAACCCTCTCTCTCCCGTCCTCAGTGCAGAGTATTTCACACTTTGTTCTTCCAATGCATCTTCTAAAACCTATCTTTTGTATCACGCTCTGTCTTGTCTGTTTCCTTGTCTATCACTCTCACTAGGTCCTTATTTGAGGACTGGGCTATGTCATTTCATCTCTATGCCTCCAGTACCCAGAACAAAGACCTGGAAGGAATGTTTGATGTCTAATTCAAATGAGTCAACTATTCTGTTATTCCCTCTGCAACAACCCTGTTAAATAGAAATTAATCAGCATGGAAAGTAAGCATGATCCTTCCTTTCCAAGACTTCCTCTACCACAAATCTGGGCTTTCTTACCTTCGTTTTTTGCTCCCACCATTTCTGCAGCCAGAACTACTGTCTACCCATCTCATCTGGGAGAGCTTCCTTCCTTTTCTCCCACCGACAGAATCACTGCCTCTCCTGGACTCCTATAGCTCCTACTATCTGTACCACCCCTGTGGTGATGAATTAAATCTAACCTGCTGACAATACCATTTAACCTACAGTTCACTGACATATGTGTATACCACCTAGTGGCTCAAACTGTTAAGTGTAGTTATTGTTTTAACCTGTAGCTTTTTTTTTTTTTCTTTTGTCCTTTTTGAGACCGGCCGCACCGCGCTCAGCCAATGAGCACTGCGAGCGCACCGGTCATCCCCACATAGGATCCGAACCCGCGGCGGGAGTGCCGCCGCACTCCCAGCGCCACACTCCCAGCGCCGCACTCTCCCGAGTGCGCCACGGGCTCGGCCCCAACCTGTAGCTTTTAAGAAAGAATTGCAAAATGTGTATTCTATATGCTAACAAAAACAAAGGTGTATGTTCCAGAATGACTCTGCAACAACTTTTAGCTAAAAAAAAAAAAAAAAAAATTGGTATATTCAAGTAATTCCCTAAAAGTTCTTCAAAAATAAAAGGAACAAAAGGAATGTGAAACTTTTCATTATTAAGTCTACCTAGCATAATCTTTTGAGATTGCTAATGAAAACTGTATGATATCTGTAAAAATAGGGCACATGATTTATGGAATTTAGCCAATAATGCACAATAAGTTATATACAGATAGGGGCATGTTGGACGTAAAAAATCACCAAATTATTATAATTAGTTACCAACTGAGAGAAATTAAGAGCCTTTTACATGGATATAATGTATTAACTGCCTGGATGGTAAGACATGCAATATTAGCTGGAGGAAAAGAAAGCAACGAGGGAGGTGGCAGGTTTGGTAGGCACATAGGGCCTGCTGACCAAAAGCTACAGTCTAAGGAAAGCAGAGCCTTCATATGTGTGGTTGTGTGTGTGTGTGTGTGTGTGTGTGTGTGTTTGGAGTGGGGGACACTAAGGAAAGCAGAGCCTTCATATGTGTGGTTGTGTGTGTGTGTGTGTGTGTGTGTGTGTGTGTGTGTGTGTGTGTGTGTTTGGAGTGGGGGACAGGACATTTCTCCTCAGGCAAAGGAAGTCCACACCTAGACAGAGGGCAGAGGGTAATGTGTCCAAGGATGCTTGAGTGGTATTCCATGGACTCCCGGAGAAGTGAGGGTTTGCCAGCGTGGGATCAATCAGAAGGTGGTGCGTGGACTCCTGGTTGTGTAAGAGCCCTGAATGCAGCCTTCCCTGGTAAAAGTGGTGCTCCATGGACATTCAGAAGAAACCCATTTCTGTGTGTAACTACTTTGTAGTGAATGGTGAGCATGATCTCAGAAAGACGATGGACGGTGAGTTGTAAGGTCGACAGGAGGAATCTCTAAATCAGCGCCAGAGCTATAGTGGATGCTTAAAGAACTGCCTACCGGTATCCTTGCTCCAGGATTATTATTCCTCCATGCATCCAATGGATGCTGTTTTGTTAGTTCAATGTCACTCCATCTCTGGTCACAGCTGACTGTCCCAAGGGTAAAAGAATTGAAAGCAGGGCTAATTAGAAACCTTACCCAAGAATTTTGGACTTTTGCAGGTTCAATCATTCTCAATAAAAACCATAGCTATCCTAAGTTTAAAAATCTATCTTAAAATTTTTGTAATTATGAAAATAACACATACTATTTTTGTCATCTTCCAAATTTCCAGAAAATTCAGAGTAAAAGTAAAAAAAATCACTTTGAGTTAAATGCAGTCAGGGCAAAGGAATTGGGAATAGTTCTGGAAAGTTTAGAGTAAAAGTAAAAATTAATGAAACACTACCACTGAAAGAGAACTACAGTTAATATTTTGGTGTATGTTCTAATGAGAGAGATGGACAAGAAAACAGACAATTAAGACAGAGCATGATACAAAAGATAGGTTTCACAGATGCATATTTCTCTCTATGTGTGTATATTTAGAGATTGTTTATATATAATACATAAAGTACATTTTAATCTTGTTCAACATTATGTTATTACTTTTTCTCCCAGGCTGAGTCTTTGTTTTGAAATAGAAAAGTGTAAGTCACATATATTTATTGTCATAATCAATATGCTTGATCTTACTACTGATTTTGTTTTTAATCCTTTTCTCTTCAAGGAAGTGGCCTTAATCAACAAGACACCAGTAGGATGCCATCTGGTTATTTTGTCACAAGAAGGCAGTTTGAAAAGCCCAGCTACTGTGGCATACTGTTACACATAAAGTTTCTTGAATCTAAATCTGGGGGACTCTTACAGGCAATATCCAATCTAGAAGATACACACACACACACACACACACACACACACACACACACGCACACACACACATATATATGTATATGTATCTGAAGTTTCATATGTTACTGCAGTTGCAGAAAGCATTTTGAAGAAAGAGCACTGCACTCAAAATCAGACAGATGAAGGTGTGAATCCTGATTCCATAACCTCTGAGCTATGTTACTAAGCCTGTTACTTAAGTTAGCTGGCAATTAGGAACC
>NW_007727563.1:218836-222380 GCF_000696425.1 Galeopterus variegatus
TCCATAACCTCTGAGCTATGTTACTAAGCCTGTTACTTAAGTTAGCTGGCAATTAGGAACCAATAAAAATAATGTACATAAACTTCCAGGGGCCTAACAGGATGGGAAGGCTGAGAGAAAAAGGAAGAAACACTCTAAACAGAGGTCAACAGGCAGCGGGGAACACCCTGGTGGAGAACTAAGATTTGTGAGTGCTGACTCCAGTTCTACGCTGCCTCAGGCTGAGCCTTTGGGCTTCTCACCACCTGGATCTAGCCTTTCACAACAGCCCTTTAACTGGTCTGCCTGCTTCCAGTCTCACCTCCTCCAGTTCATCCTCCACATGACAGCTGGAGTGAGCTTTCTAGAATGCACGTCTTAAAAGTCATCAGGGTTCCTACAGGATGAAGTCCAACCCTTTAGTGGCTATTTCAGGGCTTCTAAGACCTGGCTCCTGACTTCCACCTCCTGTCCTCTCAGACTCTGAGCTCCAGCTATGATGAACCACTTCTAATTCCCAAATTTGCTGTGCTTTTATCTCTAGGCCTTTGCACATGTAGTTCCCTCTACTTGAAACAACTCCATACCCAACCTGCTTTGCTTAGCTAATTCCTACTTGTTATTCAGCTCTCAACTCACATGCCACCACTTCTGTAAAGCCTTTCTTAACCTGCCAAGGCGGGGCTAGGTTTTGTCGTTGGCCCCCATCCTTCCCCACCAGAGCACCAACACTTTGAATTTCCATGGCCTACTTACTCTTCCTGCTCTCCATTGGTTTTTGAGCTCCCTGACAGAAGTGGCTGAACCTTCTATTTCTCTCCTCCAAGGGGTTAGCTCAGCAGCTGAGTAATAGATAATGCTCAGTAAAGATTTACTGACTACCTGTTGCCAATACGACAACTAGAACAGGGTCCCACTGAATTGGTCACCAGAAGATTTTAGTTTTAGCCCTTCTCTCCCAACAGACACACATACACAAACAGCATATGTGCACTGCCCTCATAACTTTTCTCAAACCCTTCTCTGTTACTGTCTTAGGAACCCAGGGACTGGGCCACAGAGAATGTGGCCTTCTTCATCTGGATGGGTAATTATGAGGCTATGGTTAAAAATGGACTGTTCATTTTGGTCACGACTGCATTGCAATTACCTCTGAGAATGAAAAGGGACATGGTGTTCTGGGAGCTCAGGGGCTGGTTTGATGTGTGGGGTTCTGCGTGGTAGAAGAGAATAGTCACTGATTATGTGTTCTGTTTTGCTTTCTGCATTTCGTGTGAGATAGCTATTTGGGGAAAAGTCAGTCTTTCACGGCATAGACTGGAGATGATTTTAAAAAGAACACCAGTAATCCCTGTGCATTCTCCTGTCACTCTACAGACCAGCCATCATGTGTTCTGTTTTGCTTTCTGCATTTCGTGTGAGATAGCTATTTGGGGAAAAGTCAGTCTTTCATGGCATAGACTGGAGATGATTTTAAAAAGAACACCAGTAATCCCTGTGCATTCTCCTGTCACTCTACAGACCAGCCATCATCGGGAGGACCTGGGGATCAACATATGATTGACCTTTGACCTCTAGAAATGGGGGTCAAAGGGACATAGACACACATTTGGCTTAGGGCTCAGGCCCTTCCCTTTCCTGCAACCCCCCTTCCCTTCTCAGTTCCTCCCCTCCCCCAGCCATAGTCACTTTCTAGGCATCTGGGTATCCCATGTCCCCTCCCTGCCCTATTCCAAAGTGCAACCTGCTCCCTGGAAATATTTCATGTGGCATGGGACTCTCTCTAAATTCACTGTTTCTATCTCTTACTCCAAGCTAGCCTCCTCAATGGCAGCAGGATTGATAACTCTAAAATTAAATTTGTTCCTTTCTTTGAATAACTTAATGATCTCTATTACATTTTTGTTAAAGATTAGATTTCTTAGCTTGGCATGAAAGGAAGGTGTCAAAAAGCTCCACAAGTTATATGTGTTATTTGAAAAAGCAGTTTTTACATTATAATATAGCCTCATATTTGGAAAACAAACCAAAGGCATCTATTATTTTCCTAATCAAACTTAAGACAATAAAGGTGGGCCTAATCATGTCAGTCAGTGTGGTAAGTAGAAGATGGACTCTTACCTGGTAGGAGGAAGGAGTGATGAGGAGCAACCTCTGGGAGCAAGGGGAGCAGGGATCATGAAAATGTGGGAAACGCTGCCTCAAGGCACTGAGCTCAGGCCCTCCTCCCACTAAAGTGGGACACTGGCCTTCTATTTGCCTGACCATTCTGCACACCACCACCCTACATACTCCTGACCTTGGCTTCCGCCCTTGACAGAGCCTTCCTTCCACTTCTCCTCTTGCTGAACAACTGATTGGCAACACAGCTTTCCCAGATAGTACCTTGTTTCCACTCCACAAATCTCCATTTATTTATTTGTTAATTCAACAAATATTAATGGAGCATTTATTGTGTATGTACCAAGCACCTTGCAGGGAATAGAGTGAGAAAGACACAGCCCCTGTCCTCAAAGAACTAGCTAATAATGAAGTGCGGAAGACAGACATATTAAGCAAATAACCATACAATATGAATTTATTTCAATTATGGTGAGTGCTCCCGAGAAAGATGCAGAGAAAGGGACAATGACCAGGGTTCAAACTATCCCCCAAGACTTACCCTGGCCCACTGGTTGATACCTGATGCCAACCCCCAAAACTCCTTAACTCCACCGCCTTCCAGGGGAAACTGAGCAGTGGGTGAAGCTCACCCTCCCTTTTCCAGCACCTAACCCCATCAGAATAATAAAAAATGCATAAGCCTGCTACTCAGGGAGAGAGTGAAAATCATTCAAGGCTGAAATAGAATCCCATGACTAGGGGTTAAATCCAGTGGGAAGCAGAGTGGGGTAGCAGACAAAACCTGAGGCTGCACATGTGAGATTGCTTCAATATGTTTGCAGAGTAATTTCTGCTCCTGTAGCTTCCTGTTATTGGAAAAGCCAGGCACACAAGTGTCTTTCATCCCCAGGGCAACTTAAAGGAACATGTTAGTTCAGCCTCTGGCAGCCTGCACAAAAGCAGGGCAAGTGGAAATGGAGAAGAGCATATGAAATTACAATGACTTTTTGGAAGTGGAATTAATAGCAGCAGTGGCTGAAGCAGCTGCCATTTGCTGAGCACTTAGTATGTGCTCCTCCTTACAACAACCCTTTGAAGCAGGCATTACTGCCCCTTTTTACAAAATGAAGTAAATGAGGCTCAAGAGGTTAGGTAACTTGGCCAAGGTCATAACTGCTTAGTGGGGAAACCTAGATTCAAACCCATACCATTTGCCCCTGAAGCCTATGCTCAATTAGTTGTGAGGAATGAGGAACGTGTCTTGCTGATTCCCAGTTTCTAGGCCAAGGAGTAGCATGTGCTGTGGCAGGTGACACCACACACCTGGAACAGCCTCTGCACAGGGCAGTGGTAGAAGCTACGACTCATAGTGTTCACAGTTTGAAATCCTATATTTACATGTGTTTGTATTTGATTGCTGCCATTTCCATTACATTCTAAGCTCCATGACAGAAAGGTCCTA
>NW_007727563.1:222864-237376 GCF_000696425.1 Galeopterus variegatus
AAAACATTTCTGTTAATATAATAGGTATCATATGGTATCTGACTTTGTTTTAATTGTCTTTTTAGAAAAGATGATTTAATGGGTTTCAACTCCTTTTCATTATCTTGTTCATTTATTATATTTCATACAGTGAGGGCTGACTTTTCACATTTTTCTCTCAGGCATTAAGGTTTTAGCTGTGTTTGCATTTTTAACTCTCAAGGGACAACCATCTCTCTTGTTCTCAGTTCACTATCTTTGGCGGCACTGGGAATACCCAAGTGGGACTGATTTGGCACCAAATAAAACGTTTTCCCTAAATAACAAGGCTCCTTTTAAAGTTTCCAGTCAAAGATGGATCTTGGTGAAACTTGGAAACACATGTAGATGTGTTAAGAGAGCCTCACCAGGCTTAGGGATGCTCTGATCTCCTCCCCTCTCCTTTAATCCCATTCTAAGGACTGATGATGTCACTCCTCACCAAGCATGAAGAGATCTGCACATCAAGGACCCTGATGGGGCCATTGTACAAGAGGTGGGCCACTTTCCTATGATCCCCCTAGATTCCTCACTTCCAAGATGCTGCAGAGGAGAGAAGAGTCCCAGGGTTTCTTCCATGTGGGAAGACATATTCTTCTCACCCTCAGAAAAAGCCAGGCAAGATCTCCGATGAGTCCTCGAGGGAAGGAAGCCACATTGGCTTGCCTCAGCCTCGAGGGAAGGAAGCCACGTTGGCTTGCCTCATCTGGCTAAAAGCAGTTCTCTCAGAACACAAAATACTGGGGCCCACCAGTTTCAAGTATTCTTTGTTTGATTCTTTTGGTTTGGTCTGGGTGGGGTTATTTTGTGTGTGTTTCGGGGGACAGCTAGATGTGTTTTCCTCGAAGAGAAGATTTGTTTTAGGTTAGGATTTAGGTGTTCAGGATACTGAGTAGCAGCTGTTTACTCCCTATCTATAAATGTCATTTGGTACTCATTCTGATGCTTCAGTAGACAGCAGTCACTCAATCGGCCATAAACGCATATGCTTAGCATTTATTGTATAAATATCTATGTGCCTGGGGTAGGGTGGGAGGTGGGCATAGGAAAACACTCACCTGGACTAGGCACTTAGTTCATATTGGCTCAATTATGCCTCATAATAATATGAGGTCTGTTTCAAATTCCATTTTATAGATGAAGAAACCAACATTCAGGAATGTAAAGAGATTTATCCATGCTCATACAGTTATGAATGGGTCTCCCTGCCTCTAGTTTCACATTCCTCAATCCATTCTCCACCCTGAAACTGAGTCAAATTTCAAAAATGCAAATCTGACATTTAAAAATTCAAAATGCAAATCTCTATTGACAAAATACTGTCTAAACTACCTAATGTGATCATGGCGCCCCTGCCTGCCTCTGCAGCCTCCAAGCGTGCACTCCCCTCGTAGCGCAGGCTCCAGCCAGGCTGATCTCCTTTATTCCTCAGTACACCATGCTTTCCTCTTCTCTCCATGTCCTCTTTTCTGAAAAATTTATTTATTTTTTATTTAAAACTTCCCCCAGCTTTATTAAGGTATAATTGATCAATGCAAATTATATATACTTACGGTGTACAATGTGTTGCTTAAATGCATGTATATGTTGTAAAATAATGAAATCAGTTAATTAACATATCCTTCACCTCACATAATTATTACTTTTTTTGTGATGAGAACACTTAAGATCTACTCTCTTAAAAATTTTCAAGTAAAATTATAGTCTTAGTGCTGCACAATAGATCTCCAGAGCTTACCCCTCCTATCTAATGGAAACTTTGAACACTTTGACCAACATGTCCCCTTTCCCCCAGCCCCAGCCCCAGCCCCTGTTCCATTCTCTGCTTCTATGAGTTAGACTTTTTTAGACTCCACATACAAGTGAGATCATGCAGTATCTGTCTGCCTGGTTTATTTCAATTAGCATAATGTTTTTGAGGTTGATCCATCTTGTCACAAATGACAGGATTTCCTTCTTTTTTAAGGCTGAATAATATTCCATTGTTTATATAAAATACATTTTGTTTATTTATTTTATTCTTTTATTTATTGAAACATAATTGATTGTATATATCCGTGGGGTACAGCATTGAATATCAATACCTGTGTGCAATATGTGATGCTCAAATCAGGATAATTAGCATATTCAACATTACACATTGTATCATTTGTATGGCCCCTTACCAGTTTCTCACTGACTCCCCTCCCTTTCCCCTTTCCCCTCCCCGATAGACTCAGTTCTGTTCTCTCTTTTTGAAAGTTCAAAGAATTATTATGATTCTTGCATCTTTCTTTCTTCCTTCCTTCTTTCTTTCTTTCTTTCCTTTCTTTCTTTGTTGTTGTTGTTGTTTAAGTTCAAAGAATTATTATGATTCTTGCATCTTTCTTTCTTCCTTCCTTCTTTCTTTCTTTCCTTTCTTTCTTTGTTGTTGTTGTTGTTTTTTTTTAGCTCCCACTTATAAGTGAGGACATGTAATATTTCTCTTTCTGTACAGCACATTTTCTTTATGCATTCATCCTCCATGGAAACTTAGGTTGATTCCACATCTTGACTATTGTGAATAATGTTGCAATGGACATGGGGGTGCAGTATCTCTTCCACATGGTGATCTCCTTTCCTTTGGATATATGCCCAGAAGCAAGACTGCTGGATCATATAGTAGTCCTGGAACCAATTCCCTGGGGATACCGAGGGATGACTGTGTTCACATTCTTCTTATGAAGCATTTCAATTTCTCTGAATCAAACCTTTCTTCCCTGAGCCAGATCTTAAGTCTGAGCAGATGGTGACAACTGTCCACTGCTTCTCTGAATATTGCATTTGTATCATATTCAAATACACATTTACTGAGATGAATCTGTGGATATAGATGGAGCAGAGGATAGAGGACATGCTTTTCTTCATCTGCCTATTATGTCCTCAAATGTGCCAATATTTTTTCTCTGCTAGTAGAGCACTACATTGGATCTCCCCTTGTCTCTGCTTCAATGGCTTTGCAATTAAGAGGCAAGCAAGAATTGGGCAGCTGGCCCCCTATGGAGAGAGTACTGGCTCTAGTACTTATACCAGTTGAAAGAAGAAAGAGCTCTTGTGATGAGATGGATGTATTGATGGCTTTTTAACGAGGTGTGTGGGTGTGTGTGTTTGGTGTATCTGGAGAGAGAGAGAGTGAAAGCAAGAGAGAGAGAGAGAGAGACAGAGAGACATAGAGAGGCAGAGTCAGATAAAGAGAAAAACAAAAAAAATTGCATGAAAAAAGAAAGTGAGAAAAAGAGAGTGAGAATAAAGTTCTCTGAAACTCACCTGAATAAGTGCTGTAAGCCTTTAGAAATAATCTAGTTCAGGGCTGGCCCGGTGGCGCACTAGAGAGTGCGCCGCTTGGGAGTGCTGTGGCGCTCCCGCCGAGGGTTCGGATCCCATGTGGAGACCAGTTCCCGCTCACTGGCTGAGCGCGGTGTGGGCGCAACACCGAGGGTTGCAATCCCGTTGCCGGTCAGTAAAAAAGACAAAAAGGAAAAAAAAAAAAAAGAAATAATCTAGTTCAGAGTTAGCAAACTGCAGCCTGCTAGCCAAATCTGACCTACTGCCAGCTTCTGCAGAGCCCACAGCTAAATGTGGTTTATATATTTTTAAATGATTAAAAACAAATAAAAATAAAAGTAACATTTTATGATAAGTGAAAATAATATGAAATTTAAGTCTCAGTGTCCATAAATAAAGTTTTATTGGAGCACAGCCACAGGCATTTGTTTGCACACTACCTATGCCTACTTTTGTGTTACAAAGGTAGAGTTGATTAGTTGTGACAGAGATTGTTTGGTCTGCAAAGTTTAAATACTTACTCTACTATCCTTTACAGAAAAACTTTGCTAATCTCCTGATCTAGTACAAACTCCAGACTCTACAGCCACCTTGAAGGCAGAGGTTATATGCAAGTTATTTAAATCTATATCCCTGGTGGACAGCCCAGGGTCAAACACCAAGATTGGCTACATAATTTGTGGGGCCTGTGCAAAATGAAAATGAAGAACTTCTATTCAAAGAGCAGAAAAAACATGCCATTAACGGTGCTAAAATGTAAATCTTTTTCCTTCCCTTTGCTGTTTCTTTCGATCTGTCATGGTGTTTTAAATTTCTTATTTAACGTGTGCTCCCTTGGGCATGGAGGACAGTTGCAGGGTGAGTGCAGACCATCACGGGTACCAGGGGCTCCACCCTGAGATCAAGCACATAAAGGCACATTTTAACGTGTGCTCCCTTGGGCATGGAGGACAGTTGCAGGGTGAGTGCAGACCATCACGGGTGCCAGGGGCTCCACCCTGAGATCAAGCACATAAAGGCACACGGCCCATTGGCTTTTGGTTACCTCCCGCCCCCTTGCCAGCTGCCAGCTGAGGGGGGGACAGGGAAGTCGAGCCAGATGTCTCTCATTCCCACAGGCTGGCTGTCCCAATCCACAGCAGATGGCAACACCCGAGTGTAGTTCAACCCTCACACTGGGATGGGCTAGGAACCTGAATGGGGGTGGGCAAGAGGCTTGCCCCTGTGGGTTGTTTGCTGAACATACCCTGAGACTGTCATCCTGGGGAGGAGGGGGCCAGGTGGAGCCCAGGATGCCAGAAGGTGAGGAAACAGGTGCCCAAGAAACCTGCTTGAGGAGGTGGGAGGGTGGTGGGAGGCAAGACTGTGTGTGAGCTGAGGCTCTAATCCTCTGGTGCATGCTTTATTGTCCCATAAGAATTTGCTTATAAAATACAAATTCAAAGATAAAATTATAAGAGTTTTAGATGGCAACCACAGAGCATTAAATCCCAAGTGCAGGCTCCTGACCATGGGGCCCTGTGCCACTGCCCTGGTTGCACACCCAGGAAGCTGGCCCTGACTTGCACACACTAGGGGCTAAGGGACTATTTCTCTGAGAATGTTTCTGGACAGGATGTTGTGCCATTGTGGAAAAGTATCTGACTGCTCAGCTCTACCATTTCCTGGCTCAGAGTCATTGTTTCCTCACTGTAAAATGTGCCTCTCTTAAAGGGTTCAAGTGTAATAGCAGGGGATGACAATGCTTGCAAGCCTGTTGAAAGTTTCATGCTTCTCAGAGCATTCTCAGGCAGTTCAGGCAGCTGCAGATTCTTACTGGTACCACCATATAGCTTCCAGTCTCATTCCTTGGTTCCAGGACATTCAGAGAGGCTTCAGGATGGCAAGGTCGGTAGATAAATGTGAGATGCCAGAAGAGTGCTATGGGATCCCAGGATGAAAGCAGTTAAGTCCAACTAGAGGCACCATGGAGAGTTTCCTGAGAGGAAGGCCTTAAAACTATTTCTTGTAGGGTGGGTGAGATTTCTCCAAGTGGAGAAGAGAGAAAGGGGGCTTAGGAGTCCCAGAAGAGGCTTCTGCATGAGCAAAGACTCAGAGATGGGGAAGCATGTGTGCACCTGGGGAGTTGTGCAGTATGACCAGGGCATAGAAGACAAGGATAATGTATGGGAGATGGCCCTGCAAAGGGCATACTGTAGAGTTCTGTGCCCTACATAGGAGTTTGCCTTTCATTCTTGAGCCGACTGAAAACCACTGAGGGGTTCAGTGATGGAGAGAGACACCTTGCTAATGTGTGCTCTAGACACCTTGCTAATGTGTGCCCTTGGCCATGAAGGAAACTATAATGTGTGGAAATGGCTCAGTGCAGCCTATTCCCATTGAAGAGGTAAGAACAGGACACATAAGAGGAAACTAATGTTTGCACGGTGTCTATCATGGCCCAGGTCTATGTTAGGAGTTTCATGTCTCTATTATAACACCCCCGTGGGGAAAGCATTATAAGCCCCCTTTACAGATGGGAACTGAGTCTCAGAGAGGTTAGGAGTCCTCTGAAGATCAAGACCATATAGCTAGCAGGGAGGTAGAGTCTGTTTCTTGCTGTGAGTGTATATAACATGCTGGTCTAAACCCTCACTGATGTTCTATTATGCTTTTCGAGGATTCTAAGCAAGCAGACTAGAGCCATCCATTTCCCAGGGGATGAGCCACAGTCCTTGTTAAAAGGGTCTTCCTGAACCTCCAGGTAAAAGTGACCACTGCTTTCATTTTGCTCCAGCTGGCTCTGACAACTTTTATTGAAACTACCCAGGGGATGAGCCACAGTCCTTGTTAAAAGGGTCTTCCTGAACCTCCAGGTAAAAGTGACTACTGCTTTCATTTTGCTCCAGCTGGCTCTGACAACTTTTATTGAAACTACCAGTGTGTGTAATGGGCTCCTTGAGGGCCGGTCTCCTCTCTGTGTTCCTAGTGCCTGGCACATAGCCCGGTACAGACTAGATGATCAGTCCCTGATTTTAGAATGAATGAGCAAATTAATGACCAGTCTGGGACCTCCCTAATTCCTCTTGGAGGCCATGACCTTCCTAACTGGAAATGAAAGCCAAAAGCAACCCTTGCAGTTTTCAGGAGGAGGCATGCTGAGGCTGAGGGCTGTGCGATGACACACAGTTCTAGCATCAGAACCAAATTTACAGCAAATAGTGCTCATAAACAGCACAAGCTACTCAGTTAGGCTAATTTATGTTCATACCAGGGCCGTCCTGGTCCCCAAAGCCCAGAGCTCTTTACAATTCCAAAATGATTAAAAGCATTACACAAACCCATATTTCCCATTTTTATTAAAAGCACTAAAGCGGGCAGTGCTTTCTGCATGTCAATGGGGAGCTACTTTCCAACCCAGGGAGAAAAGTCTCTCCTCAGAGGCAGACTTATCCACATCCCACTCTGGGCATCCTTACGCTAAACCCTATGTCCTTCTGTGTATTAAAGGAGCTCTGTCCTGCACCCCTCGCTTTCCCCATACCATGGCCTGCCCCACCCAAGCCCACCTTTGCTCAGATTCTTCTCAGTTAGAGTCATATCCCTACTTAAGATCTTTAAAGAATTCGCTGTCCAAACTCCTTTGCCTGACATCCAAAGCCCTTCCCAGAATGGCAAAAACTGTCTTAGTCATGAGTCCCTTACTGCTGACAGAGGTTGTCACGTTCCCAAAATGTATAGGAATTTTTTTTTTCATTCTTCTGAATGTGTTCTCTGAATCTGGAATGACTTTCCTTCTTTTCTCCACCTGACAAACATCTATTCTTACCATTTAATATCTAACTCAGTATTCATCTCTCTTCTGAAGTATCCCTGGACTTTCTTGGGCTTAGTAACTCTTCTTTTCTCTATATAAGTCTGTTTAAGTGCACATCGTATTGGATTGTGTATGTTTTGGGTCTGTTTCCACCTCCGTGAGCTTCAAGCACGCAGCCTAGCACAGAGTAGGTGATTGGTGAATATTTGATAAATGAACAGACAATAAATTCTAAACTGTAACGGCGGTCCCGACAGAGACAATATCGGATGTGGGTGAGACACTTATCTAAGCTGTTAACCTTGCTTACTATTTCACTAAGAAAGCAATCTGGAAAAGAGAAGATGGCACCTCCACACCCAGTCATGTGCCTGCCCCAGTGTTCACACACTCTACCTTTCCTTATGTTGCTGTGGACAAAGCTTCCCTGCCCCTATTTAAAGCCAACTCTTCTCAATGGCTTATAGATCCCTTCCCCTCTCACCACCTCAAGGGTGCTGCTCTAGCAATTTTTGTCCATCTTTTGTGCATCATCACATTTTTCATTTTTACTGGATCATTCTCACCATAAAAACATGTTGATTCTTCCATTACACAAACAAAACAAGAACAACAAAAAACCTCTTTACTCCACTTCCCCTCTCCATCACTACTTCATTTTTCTCCTTCCCTTGAAACAACTGTCTACATCACTGTCTCTGATTTCTCTTCACCCCTTCCCTCTTGAACTCACTCCCATAAGGCCTTTGCCCCACGCCCCCAACACGACTAAAACTGCTCTTGTCAAGATCTCTGTGTTAAATCCAATGGTTGGTTCTTAGGCTTCATCCTCAGGGCAATGCTCATAACCCAGTCCAGGGAGCCTAGTTTATTTCTAGACCATGTAAACCCTCCAAGTTTTAACAAAGAAGCCACAGTGAAACAAGGAACCAAAGAACAGCATTCATTTGTAAAGTTCATGCCATCAGGAATCTTAGAAATGTGATCCATCAACCTCAGGCTCATAGCAAGGAGGCAGTACTTAGGACAGCCCCACAGCACAAAGAAAGACATTCTTTAAATGTAAACACTTTTAACATCATTACTAAAGCCCTGCCCTCTTCCAAGCATAATGACTGTGTTCAGTGTCATGGGGAGGAAAACACACATTAGCCAGACAGCAGGTTTCGGACGCATGCCTGTGACATTATCTCTAATCATATACAGTCTATTTAATATCCGCTTTTTTGTGGGCTTCACAACTTATAATTATTGCCAGCAGGAAAACAGGAAAAAAAAAAAAAAAAGGAAGGGAAGTGTTGGAAGGGAGGGGTATACATAGGAGGGAAAATTCTTGCTGATAGCAATAAACTGGTGAGAAAGATAGGCCAGAGCTTATTAGAAAATATTAGAAACTATATTTGGATTAAAACTAAGAAAAATGAATTATATATAAGCTGTGAGACTGTGTAAGCCAGGAAGATCTTATAAGGCTTTCAGACTGTCTCATTACATTGTGTGTCTATGACACTGGAAAGAAGTTAGTGGGAAATTATGAAATGTGTCAGATTAAGGGTCCAGACCACATATTTCCTAAATCCATATAGGACTTGGAAAGGCCTCCAGAGTTAATGAACTGAACTCCTTCATTTTATAAAAGAGGGGAAGGACCTGCAATGCAAGGACTCAAAACAGGCCTCCCTATTCAGAGCCCAGCTGAATCCTCCATGGAAGGCGATTGGAACAGGGGGCCCTTTCTCATGATATTTACCTCAGGTCTTGGGGTAGAAGGAATTTACTCCATGCTTGGGACTGGAAACAGAAGGACAACAGAGAAGCTCTGAGAATGTCATAAGCTGAAACAGGAAACCTGTCTGGATCCAGTATCTCAGCACTGTGGGCCTGCCTCAAGATCAGGGCCTACTTGTGTGTGCGTGTGTGTGGCAGATGTGTATGTGTGGTGTACACATACATGCCTATTGACACGGCAAAGTTGTAACACTGGAACACAGGGCTCTGCAGGGAGATTCAAGGCCCACAGACAGGCAGGGTTCACTCCTGCTTTCCTTTCTATCACATGTCTCAACCTCATTCATCTCTTTCACTCAGGTTTACCCATCCTTCAAGGCCACCAAGAAGCTCCACCTCCCCATAGGCAGAATACAGACAGTAGAGATGCTGTGGTTAAGCCTCCAAGCTTCAGTGTCATGCCAACCTGTGCCATCTCCAAGAGCTCTCTTTACCACTTGTAAAACCTTTATCTGAGTCTTGGCTTTCACATGTGTAAAATTTTTTACCTTTGTAGGATTGTGGTGAGGATTAAATAACAAAGTCATGCACCATATAATGACGTTTCAGTCACTGACAGACCACATATGCAATGGCAGTGCAGTCTAGGAGCAATAGGCTATGCCATATACCTTAGGTGTGTAGTAGGCTATACAATCTAGGTTTGTGTAAGCACGCTCTATCATGTTTGCTAATGACACGTTTCTCAGAACGTATCCCCATCATTAATCCACACATAACTGTTTATTAATTTAAGGGGGACTAGTATAGTCCAATAATTTATTGGAGTAAGAATTTGTGTACAAATTCTTGCATCTTTCCTTCCTCTCCTACTCCAAGCAATAGCTAGTCTCTGTTTCTCTGGGGGTTTTTGAAGGAGGGTAAATCTGAAGCTACTCAGAGTCAGTGGCATTTTTGTGTTTTTGCGAAGGCAAAGGTCTGCTGAAGAGACTGTAGACTATGAACATCCTTGGTGGAGAAAAGAGGAGAAGGAAGCGTGGGTTCGGGGTGAAGATGATGAAGGTTGGTGAATCTGTCATCTGTATTCTACTCTGCAACAGCATCCCAGGGTGAGCTCAGGTTGGTGGGTCATGGACTTTTGGTCTGATAGGTTCATCAAAGATTTTTACGCTCCAAGCAGTGCATGGAAGTAGCAGTGCAGGTACATGAAAGCAAAGGAAATGGTTGTATTATTGGGAACTGATCTGGACCAATAACTAATAATCACAGAGGCTACCTGAGACACTTCTGATATTTTGATGCTGCATGAGATCCTTGGATCTTGGCAAAACATAAAGGTAGGGACACAGCAATAACAGAGACAATTTACTAACTGGTCTAATAGTATGGGGGCTACAAATTTAATTAAAATGCTTTTAGCACAAAAATAAATATATTTTTTTACACTCCTGAGTTTGCAGAACAAGATGCATACCTAGTTTAGTAGCATGGTGCCTGCCATGGAGTAATGTTCCACAACTGGCAGATATTATCATTATTAAGTCATTTACCAAAAGTATTCAAATAAATTCACATGAAATAGGTCATCACAGGAGTCAGTAAAGATCTAAGGGTCAGCAAAGGAACAGAATAGAGAACCCAGAAATAAAACCATGTATTCACAGCCAACTGACTTTCTATAAAGGCATCAAGAGCATTCACTGGAGTAAGGACAGTCTCTTCAATAAATGGTGCTCATAAAACTGGAGAGCCAAATGCAAAAGAATAAAACCAGACACCTATTTCTAATCATATACAAAAACCAACTCAAAATGAATTAAAGACTTAAATGTAAAACCCAAATCCATGAAACCACTAGAGGAAAGCACAGGGGAAACACTTCAGGACATAGGGTTGGACAGAGAGTTTATGATGAGGACCTCAAAAGCATGGGCAACAAAAGCAAAAATAGATAAATCTGATTATGTCAAGCTGAAAAGCTTCAGCACAGTGAAGTAAACAATCAACAGAGTGAAGAAACAACCTGCAAAATGGGAGAAAATATTTGCAAACTATGCATCCAATAAGGGATTAATATCCAGCATATATGAGGAACTAAAACAACGTAATAGCAAGAAAATAAATAATCCAATCAAAAAATGCGCAAACGACCTGAATAGATGTTTCTCAAAAAGAAAAAAAAAAACATACAAATAAATGCTACATGAAAAAATGCTCAGCATCACTAATCATCAGGGAAATGCAAATCAAAACCATGATGAAATACCATCTTAAATCAGTCGGAATGGCTATTATCAAAAAGACAGAAAATAAATGTTGGCAAGGATGTGGAGAAATGGGAACTCATACACTGTTGGTGTGAATGTAAATTAGTATGCCATTATGAAAAACAGTCTGGAGTTTCCTAAGAAACTACACATAGAATTATCATAGGATCCAGCATTTCACTACTGGTTATATACCCAAAGAAAAGAAAATCAGTACATTGAAGAGATATTTGCACTCCCATGTTTATTATAGCACTATTCACAATAGCCAAAATATGGAATCAATACAAGTGTCCATCAGCAGATGAATGGATAAAGAAATTGTGGTGTATATACACAATGGAATAGCATTCATCCATAAAAAAGAATGAACTCCTGTCATCTGTGGCAACACGGATGAGCTAGGAGTACATTATATTAACTGAAGTAACTAACAGAAAGAGTGATAACACATGTTCTTGCTCTAATGTGGAAGCTAAGAAAATTGATCCTATAAAACTAGAGAGTAGGACAGTGGTTACTAGAGACTGGAAAGAGTAGCGGAAGGGGGATAGTGAGAGGTTAGTTAATGTATACAAAAGTACAGCTAGATAGGAGGATTAATATCTAGTGTTCTACAACACTGTATGGTGACTACAGTTCACAATTTACTTCATAATTTCAATTAGCTAGAAGAGAGGATTATGAATGTCCCTAACACAAAGAATTGAGAAATGTTCGAGGTAATTAAAAATATAAAAGAATCGGCAATTGCCAGGATCTCAGGAAATGAGGGAGGGAGGGATGAGCAGGTGGAGCACAGAGGATTTTTAGGGCAGCAAAACTGTTCTGTCTGATACTGTAATGCTGTAATTGTTAATACAGGACAGTATGCATTAGACAAAACCCACAGAACTATACAATGCAAAGAAGGAACTCTAATGTAAAATTAACAATAATATGTCAATATTGACTCATAATTGTAACAAATGTACTGCACTAATACAACCTGTCAATAATAGGAGAAAGTGTACCTGTGGGGGGAGGGAGGGCATGGGAGCTATCTGTATTTTCTGTTCAATTTTTCTGTAAAACTAAAACTGCTATAAAAATAAAGAAAAAAAATTAAGAAAAGATCCAGGGGTCAGGTCAATACAGGTCAAAAACACAAGCAAAGTGTCAGAAGAAAGCTAAACTCAAGGAACTGAAAAAAGAGTCAAAGCCCAAGAACCCAGCCCTGAATATGCTCTTCCAAAAACTTTCAGTGAGCACATATTTTGGACCAGGCATTGAACTAGATGTTGGAGTCACAATGATGAACCATGGTCCCTGGTATCAAGGAGCACTCAATCTGGGGGGACACACAGAGAACATTTCAGTTTAGTGTGCTTACAGCTGTCTTAGATATCTTTGCCATAGGCCAGCTTCCTCTTTTAGTTCTTCTACCTTTTTATTTCCTGCCCAGAGGAGAGTCACTCCCAAATAAGATTAGACTTCAGGCTCACAGAGGTGGCTGACAAAAGCAACCCACCCAGCCAGGCAGGGAATTTGGTGGCTAGAAGAAGGCATTTCCTAGCACAGGCACCACAGAGGAGCTTCACTTCTCTCCCAGCTTGGCGTGAGGCTTTCCCTGCCCATGGAGCTCACACAACTATTCAGTGACAGAACTAGGCTTTTAGCTAAGATAGTCATACTCACAATCCTGAACGTTTCTTATTAAACCACTCTGTCTCCAGAGGTGACCATAGATATTAATAGCTTATGCTCTATAACAAGGGGAAAAGCTGAAATAAAAATTAGAATATACACTGTATTGGTTTCCTAAGGTTTCCATAACAAATTACTACAAACTGGGTGACCTTAAAACAATGGAAATATATTTTCTCACAGTTCTAGAGTCTAAAAGTCTGAAATCAAGATGCCAGCAGGGCCATGCTCCCTCTGAAGTTTCTAGGGAAGAATCCTTCCTTACTTCTTCCAGCTTCTGGTGGTTGCCTGTAGTCCTTTGAGTTTCTTGGTTTGTGGCAGGATTACTCCCATCTCTGCCTCCTTTGCCACATGGCATTCTCCCTGGGTGTCTCTGTGCCCCTGTGTCTTCATATGGACTTCTTATGAAGGACACCAATAATTGAATTTACGGCCCACTTTAACCCACTGTGACCACATATTAATTGATTACATCTGCAAAGACCCTGTTTCTAAATAAAGTTACATTCACAGGTACCAGGGGTTAGGATTTCGACACATGGTTTGGAGAATACAATTCAACCCACAGCACACACTTTCAAAACGCAAACACATGCACATCACATACATAGACAGAAAGAAAAAAATCTTCTGGAGTTCGTTTGTCATCTATAAATTCTTTTGTCTGTTGTACGGCTGAACATCTATGAGAACCCCCAGTGAAAAACAAAGCTACACTAAATGAACACATACAAGGGTACTTCAAGAAGTTCATGGAAAGATTCATTTTATCTTCTAATTCTATTTTTCCATGAACTCTTTGAAGTACCTTCACAGTTGCTTGACAGCTGGGGCTGCTCATCTGACTTTAGAGCTGTGTGTTCCAATGGGTGGCTCGGACCATGACAGAGGAGTTGGATATAGAGGAGAGAATCTGTCAACCTTAAATGTACCCAGTCCAACCCTGTTACGGACTGAATGTTTCTGTTCCTCCAAAATTCTTAGGCTGAAACCCTAACTCCCAATGTGATGGTATTAGAAAGTGGGGTTTGGGGGAGGTAATTAGATAATGAGAATAGAGCCCTGATAAATGGGATTAGTGCTTTTAGTAAAAGGACCCCAGAGAGCTAGCTATCTCTCTTGCCGCCATGTGAGGAGACAACAGGACGTAAGCAGTCTTTACCCCAGAAGAGGGCTCTCACCAGAAACCAACCATGCTGGCACTCTGATCCCAGACTTTCAGCCTCTAGAACTGTAAGAAATAAATTTTTATTGTTTATGAGCCACTCAGTCTATGGCACTTTGTTATAGCAGCCTGAACTAAGACAAACCCCTTATCTTATAATAGGAAACCAAGAGAGGAAGAAATCTGTCCAAGGTTTCATCATGTGCTGGCCATGAGAGCCTCAAATGTTAGCCAAGATCAGGAGGCTGGTCTGAGATAGGAATACTTTGGGAACTTTTACAATTTTTAGCTGACTTTAAAATGTGAACTCCTTTGACAGTAATTCTACCATTAGAAAATTAGCACAATGAAACGGTTAAGATTTAACTACACACTTATTGGTGGGAGCTAAAAATAAATAAATAAGTAAATTCACACACACACACACACACACAAAAAAAAAAAAAAAAAACCGGAGGGGGGAAGAAGACATAACAACTACAATTCCTTGAAGTTGATACGACAAGCAAACAGAAAGGACATTGTTGAGTGGGAGGGAGGAGAGGGAGG
>NW_007727563.1:238351-254170 GCF_000696425.1 Galeopterus variegatus
ACACACACACACACACACACACACACACAAAAAAAAAAAAAAAAACCGGAGGGGGGAAGAAGACATAACAACTACAATTCCTTGAAGTTGATACGACAAGCAAACAGAAAGGACATTGTTGAGTGGGAGGGAGGAGAGGGAGGAGGGAGGGAGGTTTCGGTAATGGGCCACAATAATCAACCACTTTGTATATCGACAAAATAAAATAAAATAAAATAAAATAAAATTTTTTAAAAAAGATTTAACTGCAAGGAAATTTATCAAAGCATTATTAACAATGACAATATTAATAGTTACCATAAACTGAACATTTACTTTATATCAGATATTGTACTAGTACTTCACATACATTCTCATTTAATTCTCAAAACAACCTTTCTTTCTTTTTAGGTAGAAAAAATCTGACACTTAGAGTGGTTAATTAAACTTTCCAGAACACAAACCTAGTAACTTGAAGAACTTGGGTTGGAATCTATATCTATTGGATTCCAAAGCTCGGGCTTTTATACTATACCTTCTGTATAAAGTCATAATGTCATCTTCAGGGGCCCCAAATGGAAATGCCAATGATTAGGAATTGGTTAAATACATTAAGTTGCACTTATACAATAAAATACAGTAAGCCATTACACACGATGTTATAGATTAATATCTAGTGAAAAAAGGTCAGTTACAAAACATTGCTTGCTATATGATTATGTGGGTATGTGTACTGGCTAGAATGCACGGATAAATAAGCATAAAATCATTAACTCCCATTATCTCTGGGTGGTGGGATTGTGAGCCTGTTTTACTCTTTATTTTCTATATTTGTAATTTTTCTGGAATGAACAGGGACTTAATTTTTTAAAAAAGAAGAAAAAATACTTTAAAAAAAAAAAAAAAAAGCAAAGAGGTTTCCAGTACACAGGAAGAGAGGATTTCCCAAATACGCATTTCTTTTTTTTTTTTTTTTTTGTCTTTTTTGAGACCGGCCGCACCGCGCTCAGCCAGTGAGCGGTGACTGGCCATCCCCATATAGGATCCGAACCCGCATGCGCCACAGGCTCGGCCCCCAAATATGCACTTCTAAGACAGCATCTTTACCTTGAACTTGTGCTTCAGCACATTAGCCTTTATCTCTCTAGACAAAATCTGTCCACCTATATGATATCTGGAAATCAGCAGCATATCACTAGTAAAAAGGATTAATTTCCTTGGACTTAGAAGAAGTACCTGGACAGTTAAGGCTGTTACAGCACCTGAGTATCAGAGGGGTTTCAGGGAATGTTACCTCTGTCCTGTGGCTAAAGGAATCTAACAGCACCCCACCATTTATTTTTCTTCTTCATTCTCCCAAAGCTGCAGCAGGTAAAGCTTCTGATTGAATTCCATCTTGATATCATTAAATATTCATAAAGGCCAATTAGAAGAGAGAGAAAGAGGCCACAAGGCAGCCCCTTCCATCATCCTGTCAGAGGCTGGCTGGCTGACTGTCAGGCACAGGCCAGCCAGTGGTCAATACGGCCATGATCTTTCTGCACTCTCCTCTGGGGTCACTTTCCACCATCCCAGCAAGGGACTGGACCGGCAGGGAATGAGAAGCAGGGGCCAGGCGAGGAGAGACAGTTCATATTCTGACAGCAAGGTGCTTAGTGTGTAGAATGCAAAATGCAAATGCTGGGAAGCATCCTCAATCACCACTGGAATGGAAATCTTTCCCTAATGAGTGATGACGGTGGGAGAGAGCTGATTGCACTGAAGAAAAACTGCTTAAGATTCATAATCAATCAAGCAAGTTAATTTTAACCTTTTGTAACTAAGCCACCACGTTTTAGTTTCCTTTATTGGCCAAATGGAGCTCATCTCTTCCTACCTCTTTCCTTCCACCTACCTCGGACAGTAGGTGCCAGTGGAAACCCCAAGAGAGACTTGAGCAGGAAGGTAGAGTGGAAGGAGCCAAGAAATCTCATCTTAAGGGTCAGAGAGGGTGAGGGACATGACAGTGTTACACAGTCAGTGGCAGTGCAACCAGCTTTCTGTCTGCAAGCCACTGAAGGATACTAGGAAAGGACATGCACTAGAAGTCCAGAGTTCTAGGTCTGTGACCCAGTTTTGCTATCATGAGCTGTGTGATACTGGAATAAAGTATTTATACTATTTTCAGGCTGCAGATTCCATATTCAAAAATGGCAATAAACATGACAATAATAATGTCTTCCTCCCTTCGTGTGAGGCTTTAATAATAAAAAGGATATAAAAGTGCTTTGAAAATGGTAAAGCACCCTGTTATTAGTGTGCATCTCCTTTCCATTTTCCAGGCCCCTAGGTTCTCCCCCTCCTAAAAACATTCCATGCAGGTGTCGGCAAGATCTTTCTAAAGCCCAGATTGCACTTTGCCATTTCCCTCTTTAACCTTTCCCACACTGTCCTTTGGATGAAGTATGAGACTCCTTTCCATTTTCCAGGCCCCTAGGTTCTCCCCCTCCTAAAAACATTCCATGCAGGTGTTGGCAAGATCTTTCTAAAGCCCAGATTGCACTTTGCCATTTCCCTCTTTAACCTTTCCCACACTGTCCTTTGGATGAAGTATGAACTCTAAGCCTGGCATTCAGGAACCTTCACAGTTTGGGAACTTGTCTTCTCTTCTCTGAGCTTCAGTTTCCTGGCTCATAAAATGAAAAAAACTAATACCTACCTCAGAAGGCTGTGATGCTAATAAGAATTCACATCTGTAAAGTGATCAGCATGGTGCCTGGCACATCGTATCTGGTCTGTATAGCTTAATTATTATCATATTAAGTTTCACAACAACCTTGGGAGATGGGTCGAGGAGAGGTCATTTTTACCCTGACTTTACAAATGAGACATGAAAAGCCCTGAGAGGTGAAGGATTTGATCATGGCCATACTGCTAGAATTCAAAGCTGAGATTTCACTTTTGAGCTTTTGGCTCTTGGAGGTAGGGGATGCGGTGAGAGGTGGGGACTGGGTGGCAGGGGGAGCACCACCTCAGCTTGCCATCATGGAATAATTCTTTTCTAAGATACATCTGCCTAGTCCAAAAGGGATATAATACTGTTTTATTTTCTAACATGATCACAAGACCTTAGGCCATAGGCCTGTCCAACTTCTCTTACCTCATTTGTAGCTAGCGGAAAATTAAATGAAGCAAAGAGTGCTTTCGTTATGTTAAACAGTTGCTTGAATAAAAAGGAAAGCTGATATTCCCAAACAATAAGTTAGTAGTTTTTTTTTATTGCTCAGCTTCTCCTCTGGGCCCTATTTCAAGGCAGCAAAGAGAAATCGAGTGGAAATGCATGAAATGTTGCAAACAAATGTATCACTCAAAGGTGATTTCCTCAAGATGCCAGACTCCATGTGGGATGGTCTGGTGAGCCATTGTCAGGGAGTCAGGAAAACTGCATCTGGTCTCCCTTGGCTTAACCTTGTCTTTTCCAGTCTCCTTGCCCATCATCTGAGGCCTACCCCAAGTCCCAGACCCACCTTGATATGAAGAAAAAGGGTGAGTATTTCAAAAATTCTTCTTCATTCATTCATTTAACAAATATTTATTGAGAATCTAGTATGTGCCAATCTTTTGGCTAAAGTACAAAGATAGGAAAACAGACACAGATTTTGCCATCACATATTTACAGTCTACTGAGGGAAGACAGACTTTAAAAAATAAATCAAATATTCACATATATGATTTCACCCTTTATTAAATGTCATCAAGGGAAAATATTAAGAACTATAAAATATTTAACAGGAGCATCTAATGTAGTTAGAGATGGGGGTGAGGTCAGGAAAGATTTTTATGATGGGGAGACATCTGGCCTGAGAGATATTTGGAGTTAGGAAGGCAGGAGGGATGCGAGTGGAGTGGGATTAGAGTTCTCCATTCAGAGCGGATAGCACATGTAAAGGCTCTGAGGTGAGAGGCAGCAATGGCATATTCAAGGAGTTGAAAGAGACCAGATTGCCTGGGGTGCAGAGATGGGGACCAAAAAATATGAGGCTGGAGAGGACAGAAGGGTCCAGATCCCATAGGCCTTCTAGGCCAGGGCATATAATCTGAAAAACAAGGTATACTAAGCATGAGGGAAGCCATTAAAAAGTTTTAAAAAGGGGATAAGCATGATCATATTTATATTGCAAAAAAAATCACCAAATCTTAGAAGGCTTTGCTGTAAAAGAATGTCATTCTATTTATGAAATTCATATGAAACTACAAAGAACCTAGAATACCCAAAATAACTTTGAAAAATAACAAAGTTGAAATCCTCACACCTGATTTCAAGACTTTTTATAGACCTACAGTAATCAAGACAGTGTGGTTTTGGCATAATTAGATCCATGGAACAGAATAGAGAGTCCAAAATAAACCCACACATATATAGACAACTAATTTTCAACAAAGATATGAAAGTAATTTGGTGGAGAAAGAACAGTATTTCCAACAAAAGGATCTAGGACAATCAGTTATACATATGGGGAAAAAAAAAGAGTTCTGATCTATATATCACACCACTAAATTAACTCAAAATGGATCATGGACCTAAATATGAAACCTGAAACTCTAAAACTTCTAGAAGTAAACATAGATGACCTTTGTAACCTTGGATTAGGTAAAGATTTCTTAGACACAACACCAAAATCACTACACATAAAAGAGCAAAATGATAATTTGGACTGGACTGAAATGTTAAAGCTTCTCATTTAAAGAACTTTTAAGATAATTAAAAGACAAGCCACAGATTGGCAGAAAGTATTTGCAAATAATACATCTAATAAAGGGTTTGAATCCAGAATATGTAACTCTCAAAATTCAGTAATGAGAAAACAAGCAACCTGATAAAAAAAAAAAAAAGTGGGCAAAAAGATCTGTACAGACACTTCACCAAAGGAAATTTGCCGATGGCAAATAAACATATGAAAAACACTCAATATCATTAGTCGTTAGGGAAATGCAAATTGAAACTACAGAGAGATACTACCGTATACCTATTAGAATCACTAAATTAAAGACTGCCCGTATCAAGTGTTGGTGAGGAATGGAGAGCTGGAACTCTCACACATTGCTGGTGGGAGTGTGAGATGTTTTGGTCACTTTGGAAAACAATTTGGCAGTTTCTTATTAAGTTAAACGCACACTTACTAAAATGACCCAGCAATCACATGCCTAGATACTGATCCTGATGGTCACACAAAAACCTGTACATGAATGTTTATAACTGCTTTATTCATAGTGACTCATAACTGGAAACAACCCAATCCACAGGTGAATGGATACACACACGGTGGCACATCCACACAGTGGGATGCCACTCTGCAGTAGCATCCATGACCACATGGGTCAGTCTCAAAGGCATTATGCTGAGTTAAAGAAACTAGTCTCAAAAGATTCCATATCAAATGATTCCTCTTCTGTGACATTCTGGAAAAGGCAAAATTGTAGTGATGGATAACAGACGAGAAGTTGTGGGGAAGGGGCTGATGGATGGTAAACAGCTGGAGGGTGTTCTTTGAGATGATGGAACTGTTCAGAATACTGGCTATGGTGGTGGTTACACAAATATTTATGTGTTAAAATTCAAAGAACTCCACACCAGAAAGAAGAAAGAAAAAGGTCAATAAAAAACGAGGGTCAGAGAGGTGAAACTGCCCAAGGCCCTACCCTAGTCATTGGCCCTGCTGAGATCTGCCCATTGGTCTGGGTGACTCTTAAGCATCACTTTATAACTGGGTGAACCTTTGGTTCAGTTCTGCATTTTGAGGGCTTTGCACTCTGGGATCCCGAACAGAGTGTGGGACCTGGGGCTGTCAGGGCTGAGTATCTGGATTTAAGGTGCTTTATGCCGAACACTGAATCCCCATTCCCTCCTGATCCCCCGTCAACCAGCTAGAGGGGTGACTCACACAGTCTTGGCAGCTGGTGGCCTTTTTCTTTTCAGCAGACTAGCAGGACAGAGTGGAGGGTTATGGAGATTTATCTTTTGGCTTCTCTTTTACCCAAACAGACTGGATCAACCAGGTGTACCTGCCAGAAAACCACGCTCGGCTCAGGGCTGCCCATACCTATGTCTCGGAAGAGCTCAGGACCCTGGGCATCCCCTTCCTGAGGCGTGGGGCAGGCTTCTTCATCTGGGTTGACTTGAGAAAGGTGATGTAGGTGGGGGTGTGGGGAGGGAAGGAGTTTCGAGCCTGCCTCCAGCAGGTGAAGGGCAGGGAGGGTCTCATCTATATCCTGAACCCATTTATCCTCCCAGTACCTGCCCAAGAACACCTTTGAGGAGGAAATGCTGCTTTGGCGCCGCTTCTTGGACAACAAGGTGCTGCTGTCCTTCGGCAAGGCCTTTGAGTGTAAAGAGCCTGGCTGGTTCCGCTTTGTCTTCTCAGACAAGGCCCACCGGCTTTGCCTGGGTGAGCAGCCTCCTTCCCTGCCCCGCCCCTGGCCACATCCTGCATTCTTCCCTCCCCCGGGATAGCCCCGCCCACCGGCCAGCAGTGCTGACCACACCCTCACTTCCCCTTCCCAGGGATGCAGAGGGTCCGGCAGGTGCTTGAGGGCAAATCCCAAGTGGCAGAAGACCCCCCTCCCTGTCAGACCCAGGAACCAGGTGACCAGCACCGGTGAGCTGGTCAGACATCAGGTGGTGGTGTCTCCAGTGGTGTCATCAGGGCTAAGTCTCTTGTTCAGCATTTGTCCCACCCCTAGAGGCATGTCCTGAACACTCCCTACCTTTCATGCCTCATCCAGCACCATAATTCCTTCTTTCCTCACACATTTTCTTGAGTATCTATGGAGTGAAACCAGTGCTGGGCAATGGGGAGATAAAGACAGATGAGATACAGTCACTGACCTCAGGGAACTCCAGATGTGTTACTAAACAAGTTGCTCCCATTCCCTGATTTCCCCACCTGTAAAATAATGTCTGAGGTGCTTTTTCCTTGATAATCTCATGCTTCTGAGATGAGAATAAAGTGAGTGACAGAAAGGCAAAGGTGAGTAAGTTGTAGATGACAAGGAATTAAATGCCTGAAAGAAAATATGCAGCATTGATAAAATAGTCTCAATTATTGCTTAGCTAATTAATTTAACTTCTCTACAAAGGAGACAACTATGGTTGTGCTGAGATGCATAGCCATGGGTTGCCGTCATTGCTCAAAGTGTAGTATTTGTGTTCAAAGTGAACCATGAGTAGCACCCATGAGTAGCATGGATCACATGAGTAGCATGTCAAATGTTAACTTGAAAGTTTAAGAAACAAAGTTTCTGAGATGCATGGCCTATTTCTTCGGGAAGCACTTTAGTGCAAAGGTTAAGAATAAAGCTTTAGAGTTGTCTTCCTGTATTCAAATACCAGCTCAACAAATTTCTTGTTGTGCAAACTTGGGCAAACAAATTTGCCTTTCTGTGCCTCTGTTTCCTTCTCTGTAAAAGGGGAATATAATACAACTTATGGCATAGAGTAATTGTGAGTATTAAGTTAATAAATGTTAGTATGAGGTAAGGGCTAAATAAATATTAGCCATAATTATTATCCAACAAATACCTAGGACCAGTTCTGATTTCCCAAAGAAGAAATGTAGAATTACCAGATAGGAACACTTCAGTGCAACAATTATTACCAAACCTAACATTCATGTTTTGTTGTTTCCATTGGCTCATGCTTCTTCCTACTGTCTTAAGGTAGGGAGATGTTCCCAGCCTCCAGTTGCAAGGCACATACTCTCTTCAATAATAAACGTGATCACATTCCCTGGAGGATTTTCTGTTTCATAATTATAATTACAATCCAATAGCTTAATTTAATTAGACTCTTCAATCTACCCAAAGGGCTGATGCAGAAGAGAATAGGCAATCATGGGTCTGGGTAACTAACAAGGAATCTTTTGGAGGTAGAATCATAAATTGTGGGTTACTCATTTGCTGCAAATCCCTGTCTTTCTCAAGGGTCCTCAAGCTTCAGAATCTTTCGTCCTACTAGCCACTCTATTAAAGACTCTCACAGCAAGAGTGAAGCAGAAAGCAACCTGTTTTCAAGAAGTTCATCTCTATGCTTGCAGGCTTTCTATTTTTTACATTTGCCACTTATGGTAAAAACTTGGGGACATAAACACTGCAACAATGTTTGGTAACAAATTTACTGCAATGTCTTTAAAACACAGCCAACCAAAGTAATATAAAAATTCTTGAAAATAAATATTAATTTGAGTGCAACTGAGAAACACTACTACAATAAAGAAAAAATTAAGATGTGGAATCAGTGTACCTCATTTAGATGTTTTTTGGAATTGAGGGAAATAATAACAGCTATCATTTGTTTAAGAACTTCCTGTTCTTAGAACTTTACACAGGTGCTTTGAAGTAAGTATTAGTGTTATCCTCTTTTTACAGATGGGAAACTAAGACAGAGAATGGTTAAGTAATTTGCCCAGGTACAGACCTCAGTGATTGTAAGTAAACTTCAGGCCCACCTAGTCTCTCTGTGTCCCACAGATGATGAATGTACCCCTGGTTGGAATCAATTATTCTAAATATTACCCCAAAATCAGACATGGTAACACCACACAGCAACAATTACCCAACCCCTCCAGTTTTCACTTTGTGACAATACTTAGCAGTATTCATTCATTCATTTGAAAAATACTGATTGAGACCACTTACTATGTGCCAGACATTCTTGCAGGCACTGGGGATAAAAGAGAAGAAAAGTTACAAAAACCCCTGCCCTTATGGAGCATGCTTTTAATCAAGGGAAATAGACAATACACAGAACAAGTAAAATACTCATATATAGTATTTTAAGGTAGTGATAAGTGCCCTGAAGAAAAATCAAACATGGAAGAATGATAACATGTGTTTAGAGATGAACTTAAAATTTTAGATAGGGTAGGTAGGGGAGGCATCACTGAGAAGGAGACACAACATTAAGAACCTAAAGGAGGGGAGGGAACCATGGAGATATTAGGAATGTTAATATTAAGGAATAAACTTTATCTTCCTGTTCACCCATAAAAACAAATAAAGCATGTTATTTTACCTAGAAAGTCAAACTCTTTGAGCTCGGGGAGAGGTAAATCAAGTACTGATCTTCACTGTGTGCCAGGCATCATGGTAGGCACAGTGAAGGATGCAAAGATAAAAGACAGAGTCCCTGCTTTCAGCAAGCTTGGGTTGTCAGGGAGAAAAGCATGGGAGAGATAGCTGTATTATATAAGAACAGGGGCAGTAAGTTTTTAAATACAGGAACAAGCAATTCTACACAGGAAATTATTATGCCAAGTTGGAAAGGAATTGGGAGTGAAGGTGGCAGACTCGAGATGGGCCCACAGGTCAGAGAAACACATGGAACAGCATATTTAGAGACACAGATGTGGGAAACAGAGAGAGGTTGGTGATGACATTGCAAGCAGTTTTGTGAGGAAGGTAAAAAGAGGTAAGAATTTATCCGATTTGGTTATTTGTTGTCATGAAAACAAAGAAATCAAATGATTTGGATTAATTGGCTTATGTGATTAGGCAGCTTAATGCAATATAAAATCATTTTAAATCCATAGAGGAATGATGTGAGCTATAAGAAAGTAAATAAGTACATTCTGCACCAGATGATTGAAGAAGACAAGTCTTCTGTGACAACAAAAACTGCTCCACTGTCTGCATATCTGAGCTGAGTCTACATGGACTGTGAAAGCCAGTCAGGCCTTCAGAGCTGTGGGATATGGTCCTGAGGTCAGAGGACCAGACTGGTGACGCACCAGATGATTGAAGAAGACAAGTCTTCTGTGACAACAAAAACTGCTCCACTGTCTGCATGTCTGAGCTGAGTCTACATGGACTGTGAAAGCCAGTCAGGCCTTCAGAGCTGTGGGATATGGTCCTGAGGTCAGAGGACCAGACTGGTGACATCTGGGATGCCACTTAACCTTTCTATATCTTGCTTCCCTAGCTGGTAATCCCCACACAACCTGCTTTTCAGGGCCATGCGTGGCTTCAGTGTGGTCTTGCATGTGGAAAATCAAGTACTGATCTTGTAAGCTCTGAAGCACTGACTGCTTTACCATCAATATTCACCTTAGCACCCACATGTAACTGCACCTTTCCTTGTTACATTTAAGTTAAAAGAAGAAGGAGGAGGAGGAGGAGGAGGAGGAGNAGGAGAAGGAGAAGGAGAAGGAGAAGGAGAAGGAGAAGAAGAAGAAGAAGAAGAAGAAGAAGAAGAAGAAGAAGGAGAAGGAGAAGGAGAAGGAGAAGGAGAAGGAGAAGGAGAAGAAGAAGAAAGTTAGGGATTAGAGGGAATTTTTCTACTTCCTATATTTCCTATGTTTAGCTATATGGCTTTGGGAAAATCTTAGAACCTCTGTTTTCTCATTTAGAGGACAGAGCCTAATAGAAAGATTGTGATAAGGTTTGAATAAAATAATGCAGCTGCCATCCTATGGTACTCAATAAAGGAGCACTTTTTTTTTTTTTTTTTCCTGACTGGTAAGGGGATTGCAACCCTCGGCTCGGTGCCGTCTGCACCACGCTGAGCCAGTGAGTGCACCAGCCACCCCTATATAGGATCCAAACCCATGGCCTCGGTGCTACCAGTGCTGCACTCTCCCGAGTGAGCCATGGGGCCGGCCCTAAATGAGCACTTCTGTTTACTTTTTGAGAACTCCAAAGGACCATACATTTCCCTCAAAAGTAGTGGGTACAATTTATAAGACTGTGTTCCATTCTGAAGCAAGCCAGGGGAGAAAGGCCTAGTGGTAAGATGCCTTGAAGGTTAGTATCAACCAGACTGAAGGAAGCTCTAGTCTACACAATTCCTCATTCCCCAGCCTAGAGGCTCTTACCCTAAAATGATGCATATCTGCAATTTTTTGAAGCTCCCGACCCTTATTCAGGTTAGCTTAGATAACTTTTACTGGGTATGTACTATGTTCCAGTCA
The DNA here is from genome assembly GCF_000696425.1 of Galeopterus variegatus. NCBI lineage: Eukaryota > Metazoa > Chordata > Mammalia > Dermoptera > Cynocephalidae > Galeopterus > Galeopterus variegatus. The sequence goes on from NW_007727563.1 coordinate 249,274, forward strand.
CAATACAGTTGCTAACATACAAAGTTAAAATCCTCATGATGTAGTTGGGAATACATTGTGATAAATGCAGGGTGCTGGGACCCAGAGGAGAACCACATAATCTAGCCTGAGGAGTCCTGGAAGAGATCTCAGAAGAGTTGAAACCAATGCTGAATTTTGAAGTGTGAGTTTGTCAGGTCAAGAAGAGTAGGGTAAAGATACAATTATTTGAGCAGAAGTTAAAAGAACAGTGTGTGTGTGTGTGTGTGTGTGTGTGCGCGTGCGCGTGTGCACATCTGTGTGTATGTGTGTGTAAGGAGTATCTTTAGAAGGCAAGGTTAGGGAAAGTTGACTTTCAAAAATTTTCTGTGACACTTCTAAGCTCCTTCTTCTCTCTACCTCCAAAGTTTGAACAGTTCTCCACAACAATTCCTTGAACTTGTTAAGACAAGTGAACAGATATGATGTAATGAGGGGGGGAGGAAGGGAGAAAGAGAAACAGGTAAAAGGACATGAAAATCAACTACAATGTATATTGAGAAGTTAAAATTAAAAAATATATACATATATATAAAACAAAGTTTGAACAGTCCTCTTTTAAAAGCCACTCCTCTTGTTACTCCCTGTTTTTCTGGGGTAGGGCAGGGGGAAGGCAATAACTTGGTCCTGATTTCACAAGAGAATAGATTCAGCCAAATTGTGATTCACTTCTCCAGGCTCCAGCAAAGTCTTGTGATCATGTGAAACCCCACTCACTTCACAACTCACTCACAGGGTTACCCCTATTCACGGGCTGGCAAACTCTTTAAGATCAGGCTTCCACAGCACTTAACAAAGTTGCCTTTTCCAGAGGTCTGGAAAAAAGATTCAACTAATACAGCATTTCCTTCTTCTCTTCTTCATGCTATCTAATGCCAAACTTGTAATTTTATAAGCAAGCTGTGAATTTCCCTTAAAATAAAATAAATTCCCTACAAGGGAGCTTATAGCTCTATTGCAATGGCATTTTTAAGTACACAAATATCTTGTTTATTCCCAATAGTCTAGGGGTTTATGAGAGTAAGAATATTTTAGTACATCGAGCACTAACAACATGCCAGGCATTGAGCTAGTGCCTCTATTTATTTCATCTCATTTAATTCTCACATTACCCTATGAATTAGAAGTGTTTTTTCCACTCTACAGTGGAGAAGCTCAGAGAGGTTAAGCAATTTTTCCATTCTATAGCTAGAAAAGGGAAGAGCTGGGAATTAAACCCACATCTATTACTCCAGAGTCTATCCTCCCTTGGAGACTTTCATCTATGTATGGTTTCCAAACAGTTCAGCAAATTCCAAAGCTTTCTTATTAGTTTTGGGTATTTTGAATGCAATCTTTCTAAATCATATTACACACTTTCTTATGTTCCTATATAGGTGAAGCTGAATATAAATTAGCCTTGTTTTAATTGTTTTTTGCAGGACTATTTTTTGCATCTATACTCTGAAAACCCTCCAATCAATATGCCTTTGCCTAATTTGGCTAGCTTTTAAATGACCATTGGCTTTTCTGTACAGTTATATTGCTGGCAGTGTCTGCCTTTGGCAAATCCTCCCAATCCCTTTACATTTGCCACTTATAAATTGTTTTAGGTACTAAGTAAAAATCTGAGTATGCCTAAAGTAATAGAGTTGAATGATAGTATGTCCAGCCTAATTGGAGAGTGTGGTTATTTCAATGCATATGCTTGTGGCAGTGGTTATAAAGTAGTTAACATGACATAGGAAATGTCATGGTGGTCATGATTCTGTCTTTCATTTCAGGAATCAGTAAGGAATTGACTCTTCCTAATAAAAGGATCAAAAGCAAACTCTCCTCCCATCTCCAACTCCATGGTTGTGGTAGAAGGTTAAAGTCACTGGATGCAGCACGCTCAGGTTAGAGACAGAAAGCTGCTGCCCTTATAAACATTCAGAGGGAGAAATGATTTCCATTGAAATGATTCACAAGCAGTGAGCATTTTGCAGAGCATACTGGAGGAATGCATAACCTCCTCAGGAACAACACTGTTGAAACTGCAATTGAAATGAAATTGGAGCAGCCACATAAACAGGGACTAGGTTTTTTTTTTTTTTTTTTTTTTTTCATGAATAATAACAAGATTCCTGTTCCTAGGAAGTGATATCTCAGTACCAACTTGCTTGGGACAAAAACAATCAGCACATGAAAGAAAGGGAGATGGCAAAGCCCATGCAGTGCAGGAGAAAGAGAAACGCAGAACGTACGGAATACGTACCATTCTTTAGCTACATGTAGTCACGAGTTTCCATCAATTTCTTATTGAGAAAGAATTGAAAACATATACTTGTATGAGAGCCCCCGACTGAATGTCTTGGAATACGTTTATGTTTTTTCCTATATGGCCATCTGTATATAGTTTTCACTTCATGTGGTGCATTCATTCTCACTATGTCCTCTTGCTTTTCCATGAATCCTGATTTTGAGACTCTCTCCCAATATTGTGACAGAGAGTTGGACTCTCTCTAACTATTGCAGTCAAATTTTTAGTTCCTAGAATAGGCCGAAGGAAGTAAAGAGACCCAATTAGAAAAAACTTTCATAATAAATCTTAATTTTATCTCAATGTGTAACACAATAAACAGGGACCTTGTGACATCTACCAAGAGGCCTTTAGTTTTCTAGATTCCACATAGGTGAGGCTGCCTGAAAGGCAACCCTGACTATGTATAGTAGATAGTAGGTGCTTAATAACTACCACTGTTCTCACTTGAAGTGAAATGTAACTGAAGAACCACAGTGTCTGAAAACAAAATTAAAACCCATTTTCAGTTGAGGCTCAGAGGACAGAGAGCAATTTTTCATCCATAGGACCCAGATGTTCTCACTGAAGACTTTTGGTGTGGTAGATTCTTTAAGAGACAGTTTAAGAAACCTCTTAGCTCCTTGAAAGAAGAAAATCTTTCCACATCAGCCAGATGCAGAAAAATACGCAGACCCTCAAGAGCTTAAGAAAAACATTCATTAAGACAGACTGTCAAAACAGTCAGCTCGTGACCAAATTTAGGAATTTCACAAACAAGTCATGGGGTGACAGAAGCAAGAGAAAGAATGGCAGTTCTGACAGGATTTTTTTCCTTCAGTGAACTGCCCGTGGGTGCCCTGGCCACTGGTTTTGGTGTTGAGGCATCCCCGAGGGAAAGGCATTCAGGAGAGAAGAGAAAGTGGCCATAATTGACGCCTGTCATTAAAGTATTTTTACCACATGGACTTGTCCTTATGACAGTTCTTTTCTATTGTGGATTATTTATAACCCTTCGAATTTTCACCACCAAAGCTAATCTATACCACAACAGTAAAAACATTCCCAGGCCTTTGAGTTTCCTTCATTTATTTCCAGGAGGCAGGGCTGCTACACAGAGCAGAATGCTGAGTCAGCAGACATGCCTGTGGCTTTGCTGGCTAATATCAAAGAGGATCCTTGGATGTTTCTGAACAGAACTAGTATTTTCATCAGTTTTTTGAGACCCTTTAAAAACAACATAGCCCGTTTCTGACCCCAACGAGCTCATTCATCCTGCATTTGAACTTAAGTCATAAAATTCTGTTACTCCCACTTACTGTTTTATTTGATCACTGTTGATGAGTTCCTACTTTGTGCCAGGCCCTGTGCTAGGCACTGAGACTAAAAGAAGAATGTGACACAGTTCCTGCCCATGAGGAGTTCTAGCTCCTCCACTGGCTAACTATATGAAGTTGCTGAAGATATTGAACCTCTCTGATTCCTTCTCTGTAAATTAGAAATGATAAGGACCAACTTATAGGTTATTGAAAAAGATAATATATTACATGTAAGTTTTTTAACACAATGCCTAACACATTATAAGTACTCATACGTGGTAGTTACTATCATACAAATTATTATAGTTAATATCATTATTAAGGGTTGGCTCCAATGCTGCTTTCTTTGAAATATCTCCACCAATCTTGCCAGTTGAGAGTGATCTCTCCTCTCCTTTTTCTTAGAGTCCTACAGCACTTTGCACCCTAAACTACTATTTATTTTATTCATCTTCTGTTGTAGATAGTTGCATTTATATCTGTCATCTTCACTAAACTGTGAACCACTTCAGGGTATAGACCATTTCTCATTTAACTTTATTTATTTAATATTTATTCATTCATTCATTTAACAAGCATATGCTGAACATCTATTAAAGGCCGGGCACTATGCTAGCCACTGGAAAGATAGCAAAGAACAAGAAAAGCTTATCCTTTCTATCATGTTTGATGATAAAAACAGATAAACAGACTGACGAGCCTATGAAAGGAGTGGGCATAGGCATTTAAGAATAAACACAAGGGGCAACAAACTCAGACCAAAGGAGTCAGTGACTGTGCCCGAGAGGAAGTGGCATATAAATTTATTTCTTAAGGGCAAGTGGGAATTAGCTAGGACAGGCTGAAAGGGTCAAGGAAAAGTATTCCCGACAAGGGAAAGATACAATGGCAAAAGAAAGCAAGGTGCTTTCAAGGGATTACAAAGTTTTGTACAGCTAAAGGATAAACTATAAAGAGAAGAGAGGAGCAAGATGAGTTGGAGAGGTAGAGAAACACCAAATCACTTTTCCAGGTGATTCTAAGGCATAGCCAGGGTTGAGAACCATGATTTTTTATTATCTGATTTAATCCTATGGATGGTCATTGAAGGTGGGTAACATTATTTCTAATTAAGGTGTGAGGAAACAGGCTCAAAGAAGGTAATGATGCAAAGAAACCACGTGGCAGAACCCTGTAGGCCAAGTTAAAATGTTTTTTTTTAAAGAATGGGAAGTTAAAATAATAATATTAAAAAATAAGCTTAAAAAAATTTTTTTTAAAGAATGGGAAGTCACCACAGAGTTTTAAGCAAGGGAGTTAT
>NW_007727563.1:255814-256757 GCF_000696425.1 Galeopterus variegatus
ATACCAAATCAATTAAATTAGACTCTGGGGGAAGGAGTATGTTTTCAAACCTTTCCAAGTGATTCTAAGGCACAGCCAGGGTTGAGAACCACTATTTTTCATTATCTGATTTAATCCTATGAATGGTCATTGGAGATGGGTAACATTATTTACAATTAGGGTGTGAGGAAAGAAGCTCAAAGATGGTAAAGATGCAAAGAAACAATGTGGTAGGGCCAGAATTTAAATGCTGATCTATGGGACTTCCCTATAGATGCTCAGTAAATGTCTGTTGAACTGAACTAAACGGATTTCAAACTTGTTGTTATACTGCCCATTTCTGCATATTTATCTATCTATATGTGCCCTGCCTCATAGTTCAGAAAAAGAAGTCACCATACCTTGGGAATTATACCATGGAAATACATCTAGGAATCCTGGATATCAGAGGTGTAAAAGTCTAGCATCTTACATTCCTACATGAACAGGAATTTGGTGTCCAAAAAAAAAAAAAAAAAGACAATTAGTCCAATGACTATAGCAATAATTTACTCCTGAGTCTCTGGAATGTTTCCAATTTAACATCCTCTGAACTGTTATCTTAATTATGATAGCAAAGTTCTAGAAATTTCAATGTTTTACAGTAGTAAGTGAACGCATAAAGTGAATGTTACAATAAAATACACTAAGTCAGCAAAGATAGAGTGTGATCACCAAAAGTCCCTTATTAGACTGCACCTGAACTGTTGGTTCAGGAAATGTGATACCCAAACCTTGATGTATCTGATCTTTTTTTTTTTTTTTTCGTGACCGGTAAGGGGATCGCAACCCTTGGTGTGGCATCGCCCGCACCGCACTCAGCCAGTGAGCGCACCGGCCATTCCTATATAGGATCCGAACCCCCAGCGGGAGCGTCGCTGCGCTCCCAGAGCCGCACTCTCCGGAGTGCGCCACGGGGCTGGCC
>NW_007727563.1:258087-259995 GCF_000696425.1 Galeopterus variegatus
ATCATTTGCATGCATACTGTGGAATATTATGCATTCTTAAAAACATATTTTTGAAGAAATTTAATAACGGGCAAATGGTCATGATAAAAGAAAAATACAGTACAGTATTACACCTATTTTATTAAAAATGTATAGAAATACAAAGAAAAAAGGTAAGAAAAAACAGTGACTTATATGTTGACTTGTAGAATTAGCAGCAATTTAAATTTCCATTCTTCTACTTTTATGTATTTCTATAATGAGTGTATTTATATTTGAAATATGATATTAAATTAAGAATCCAGCAATAGCAGAAAAAAGAAGGAAAATGTTAGAAGATGAAGAGGAATACTGTATTAGTCAATTTGGGAGCATGTAATCAAATAGAAAGTATGTAGTTTTGATAGTTTGGAAAAAAGTGTTTTGCCAATATTACCTAGTGTAACCCAGGCCCTATTATTACTACTGACCAAGGGGTCACGTGCTTGGTGTTTTAATAAAGTACTTTCTATTTTTTAAAGATCTAAATAAAATTAATTTGTATTTTGTTAGGCAATTTAGTTTTCAAGAGTAAAATGCCACCTATGAGACAATAGATATGCAGGCTTGTTAAAAAGTTTAACTAGCTAAGTCCAGGGTAGAAAATCACATATTCTTAATGATATCCTTTCTTGATAATAAGCCACCNGATCTCTGTGTAGGAAGAATCAGGAAAGGCTTTCCATGGGAGGAAGTGCTTGAATTGAGCCCGACAGAGGTAAGATTTAAATACTAAGAAATAAAAGGGAAAGGCCTTCCTGAGAGAGGAAAATGTAAGAACAAAGGCAAGAAGATAGAGAAGCATAGTGCTTGATCAGGCAATGCTGTTGGGCCCAGTTGCCTAGAGTCTAGAAAGAGTGGAGGAAAGTAAAGGCAAATCAGTTTGTTATTTCAGCAGCCTCCCTCACTGGCTCATAAGCTCCTCCATAGCAGGGACTGTGTTTGATTCAGCTATGTATCCTGATATCTGGCCTAGAGCAAGGGCTTAGTGAATGTGTGATAAATGATCGATTAAGGGCAGGTCAATTGAAGAATGTCAGAGAAATAGGTTTTCCACAAGATCAACCATATCATACAACTGTTCCAAAAAAGGAAAGCGTAGAGAAAATGGTTCCACTGCAGTTAGAGCATAAACTTTCCCATCTGGCTCCATCTAGTGTCCTAATGGGCAGATTTCTGGTCTAGGACATCTCTAACCACAGAAGAAACATCCTCTGTTCACTCTGATTGTTATGCTGCAGGGACAGGGATGAGAGGGAGGTGGAGCAGCTGTGCAACTCAGGCTTCATGCTTACTCCTGACCATGGCTTCAAATTGAAAACAACTTTAGGTCTGAGCTTTCTTGATATTTTTCATTTGATTATTCCACTTGAATTTTCTGTAGCTTTGTGTGTGTGCACGTGTGTGTGTGTACACACGTACACACACAGACACTCAGATACCTTCTTTGCATATGATGTTTTCTTGTCTAAGAAAAAACTGTTGAGTGATGAGAGACAAACCTTGCAGATGCCAGATTCCAAAGGCTTTGCACTCAGAATCTTTGAATTCCCATACAAGGGTATATGTGGCAGCTTTGGACCATGTTCTGTAACATCCACCAGGGGGTATCCCAGACTCTAACAAAGGAGCATGAAATCTAGGACTTGGGAGTGGGTTGTTTTTCTTTAAAGGTGATCAATAAATTATTATCAATGCCTTTGATTAAGATTAAATGAGTGCTATTCTAGGGAAATAATCAGAGATGCAAACATATGTACAAGAGTATTTCATAAACTGTGATAACAAACAATTGAAAATTAACTAAATAAGAGGAAATGATTAAATAAATCATTTGCATGCATACTGTGGAATATTATGCATTCTTAAAAACATATTTTTGAAGAAATT
>NW_007727563.1:261308-262610 GCF_000696425.1 Galeopterus variegatus
CTAAGTCCAGGGTAGAAAATCACATATTCTTAATGATATCCTTTCTTGATAATAAGCCACCTATGAATACATCATTTACATAACAGCTACACCATCCCAGATATTTTCACATAAATCTCACAAAAATCACATGAACGAATCCTGATAGATATACAGGTACTAATCTTTTGCCTAAAGGAACACTGTCTCAGAAATGGCAGGTCAGGTATGATTTGCTGTGACGCTTCATATATGCCCAGAACTGAGCTAGTCATTGTGCCAGTCCTCTGACAGATTTATCTCGATGAATCTTCACAATGATCTTATGATATATACGCACTATTAGCCTTGTTTTGCAAATGAGAAAATTGGGGCTCAGAGAGGGGAAATGACTTCTCCAAGGTCATATGGCTAGTATGCAAATAGCAAAGCCTGATTCAAACTGAGATGTGTCCACTTGCAAACCCAGACACTTCCTACCACGTTCTTCATTTCCACAGGGGTCACCTCCAGGGAACAACGAAAAAGATGGAGGAGGAGATGCAGTGACTGAAGCTCTCAGAAGGCACTACTGTGGCCCATCTCCTGCTTTGCACTTCAGTGACCTTGAGGTTGAAAGGGACAAAGGAGCAGACTCCCCTGATGCTCTGTGATGAGTCAAGGGGAAAGGCAGTTCTCAGGGAAACAGCTGGCCTTTTCTCCAGCAGCCGGGCTGGGGAGATAAACAGATCAATGAGGACACTTGCCTCCACCTAATGAGCTAATGGCGCAGCCGGGGCACTGCCTTATTGGATTGCTGGTCATGCTGACAGGGCCTAGAGCTAAGCAGGCCTACCGTGGGGGTGGGATAGTGAGGTCCAGCTACTTTGTATGAAATCCAGAAATGGCTTGATCCTTTGTTTGTTCATTCGTTTGTTTGTGTGTGTTTGTTTTTCTTCATTCTCCTCAGACAACATTGAGATTTGATAAAATGATGTCAATGACTTTCCTGCTCTGTAGACACAATGCCAAAGATGAAGGAAACTCTGTCCTCCCAAGAGGTGGCCTGGTGTGTTGCTACAATGAAATGAATGTTTCTGTTCCCCCAAAATTCACATGTTGAAATCCTAACCCCAAATGTGATGGTATTAGGGAGTGGGTCATTTGTGAGGTAATTAGGTCCCAAGGGTAGAGTCTTCATGAATAAAATTAGTGCCCTAATAAAAGGGACCCCAGACAGCTAGCTAGCCATGTGAGGATACAACAAGATGATGGCAGTCTGAGACCTAGAAGGGGGCCCTCACCAGAACTCGACCATGCTGACACCCTGATCTTGGACTTCTA
>NW_007727563.1:263383-269195 GCF_000696425.1 Galeopterus variegatus
ATAAATGTCTGTTTATTGAGCATCTACTTACTAAGAGACTATCATTGGGAAAACAGCCCTCTAATAAATTTGCAAGGAGAGTGTTATCAACCTCATTTCACGGATGCATAAACCGAGACTTAAAAAGGACAAATGTTGTTCAAGGATTAAGTGTTTCTTGTTTTCCCCAGCAACTTTGTTTCCTCCCATTTCCATACCAGAGGCCTACCGTCACTCATCACTAACATCCAACTCTTACTCTTCTATTGAGCAACCTCTCCTCTTTGTGTCTCTTGTCTCTTCTCGGTGCCTTCAGCTATACTCTGCTATGCTGCTGTTAGCATGAAGCAGTCATTCCCATCAGAAGCTGCCAGATGATTTTACTGAGTCAGGTCTTAGGGAGTCCCTTCTGCAGCATTGGTTTATTCCTAGCACATGCAGGCTCCTGGGTTGAAGTATGCCAAAGACAGGGACTACTTCCTGCTGGCACTTGGCTTAGCCCTGAGTGGCCAGAGAAAGCTGCCTGGGATTGGGGACAGGGGCAGGAATCTCCCAAACCCTCTTCTCTGAATACTGAGATACTTGAAGGCAGAGCCATGGCTTGCTGCACAGGCACAAGAAGATCAAAAAGCTGGGCAGTCTCCATAAAAGAAGGAAGCCAGGCAGACCACTGTCCTCACCTTTAGACTGGAGAAAATAAACTGTAGCCACGGAGGCATTCTCTGAGCCTATTCTACAATAGAAGCTTTGTATATACCCTTTTCTAAGGAGTCTTCAGAGGGATTTTGTTAAAAGTTTCTTTAGGTCTGAACTATTTCAGTGGTTTACAAAGTCTTCAAACTGTGGAACTCTTTATACAGAAGAAATTACATTCAAAGCCCATAGTAAAAAACATAGCCAGCTGTTAAAAAACAAAGAAAAACAAATACAGTGGGGCAGGGTGTTGTTAAGGCTCCATAGACCACAGTTTGAAAATCACTAATCTGGTTCACTCTTACATTTACCCTGCTGTGGTGAAACTTTGATCAAACTTGGGTCTTCTGACTCGTAGTCCAGCGCTTTTCCCCCTGAACACATTGCCTGACTTACACACCCATGAATCCATTCCTTACCCAAGCAATATTTACTGAGATTCTACTATGTTGAATCTACTAAGAGAATCACCAGCAAGACATCATTGAAGTCCTCAGAGAGCTCACAGACCACTGATGCAAAGGCCAAAGAAAGAAAGGCAGACTCCTACAAATGGTTTAGATTAGGGTTTCTCAACATCTGAAGTACTGACATTTTGGACCGGATACTTCTTAATTGTGGGAGGATGTCTTATGCATTGTAGGATGTTTAGCAGCATATATGGCCTCTACCCACCCTCAAGTGGACCTGTAACACTCCCTCTCAAGTCTTCACAATCAAAAATGTCTTCAGACATTGCCAAATGTTCCCTGAAGGGGAGAGGAAGAGAGAAAAATTAACCCCAGTTGAGAACCACTGGGTTGGTTAATGCAAGACAGCAACGTAAGAGAATTTACCAGGTTGTAAAAAATTAAAAGGTCAGGTAAGTGGGGAAGACAAGTGTTGTAAGAATTCTGAGGGAAAGGGGCTCCTCTATACCTATGTGCTCAGTACACATAATCCCTGTGGCTGGGCAGACTTTCGATTCTTAGAAAGAGAATGGGGTATAGAGAGGAGCCATTGCCAGTGTGACAATATGAACATGGTGGGAAGGATGAAGGGACAGATTCTTGGCTAAAGATAGACTGGCCCTGAGAGGTAAATTCCTTTGTTATCCTGGAGATTTCGTGGCCTGGAAGCTGCATGGAAAGTCTGCTGGACCAAGACAAGTCCACCTGCCTCCATTCCTCACTGTACCACTAATTTACAATGTTTTACTAATTTACTAATTTACTGACCAAATCACTTTACCTACTGGACTTTGATTTCCTCATTTGTAACAAGGATAGAGACTTTGATTTCCTCATTTGTAACAAGGATACAGACTGGGGACTGTAGTTTCACCAATGATCCATAAATTCTCTCCCAGCTCCCAGGATTCTATTTTTTAATTTTTACCAAAATCCTAAAAAGAGCTAAGCCAAGTCAGTCTGATGACTACTTGATCTTAGGCCCTCTCTGCTGCATCTGAAAACTCACTTCCTTAGGAAGATCCAAAGGGAGTTTATGGCCCTATCCATACCTTGTAATAATAATGACTATGATAGTGATTAACCTTCATTTGTGGCTTTATAGTTTATAAAGCACCTTCACATATGATATTCACAGACACGATCTTTGAAACAACCCTGTGAAGGGGGTATAATTACTGCCCCTTCGTGGATGCAGAAATTAATATTCAGAAAGTGCCTTGCCTAAGGTCACACCAGACCTGCCTGACTTTGAACTTCTTGCTATTTTGGGGTATACACAGCTGCCTGTGCTTCACCAAGCCTATTGGAAACAATCCCTCCAAGTGTCCTAGAAACAAAAGCCAAGGGACTGAGACGTTCAGGCTGAATAGGAAGGGAAGAGACAGCTTGCTGAGGATACCATGCTGACTGGTATGGTAGTGGTGGCAGAAGTGGCTGAACAAATGCCAAGCCATGTGTTTTGAAAAGGATTGAAAAAAAAAAAAAAAGAAAAAACATCTTTCTCCTGTTTTTCTGCCAAGGCCTTGAGCTGGGACATGGGTACGGAACTCTGCTTAAGGCTTAATTCTATTGATTACACATTCCATTTTCCAAAGTGCCATTTGCCTGAAGGAGCAGGTGGTGTTTTCGGCATCCATTTAGCTGATGTATTAGCCATGTGGCTCAGTGCATCAGCAGGCCCGAGTCATCAATTTACGGTGAGATGACAGAGGGAATCACTCTCTGCAGAATTGTAATGGGGAGAGGGGGAGGGGAAATGGAACACAGAGAAAGGGACAAAAACATTGGAACAGTGGCCTTGACGGGGGTGTGGGGAAGCAGGGAGCTATATGCCCCAACATAGGACCTCTGGTTGAAAATAGCAAACATACTCAGGATGACTCTGGCAAGGCCTGTGCTGGGTATATTGGGAAGTCATAAGAAGTCACACCTTGAGGTACTCAGTTTAGTAGGGAAGACAAGAATGAACAATTAATGGCAATAACATCAGACAAATCAGACACATGCTACAATAGAGAGATATAGTAGGTAACGGAAGAGTGTTTTGAAATTCTACAGCTTTGCTTCAAATCCCAGCTTTATTTTTTGCTAGCAATGTGGTTTCGAGCTAAGTCAGACTGGAAGATTCTGGAGAGCAGTCACTAGGTCTTATACATTTTTGGATGCTCACTGCCCTATCCCAGAGTCTGTCATTGTCATCATAATCACCAAAGAAAATTAATAGCATAGTCATGATAACAATAAAAGTAGTAACAATAGAATAATATTTATTGAGCTCTTGCTATGGACCAGGTACTGCTTAAGTGATAAGTGTCTTTTAGTCCTCATTACAAGCCTAAGAATTAGGTACTATTATTTTCTCTTTTGTATGCAAGAGCAGATGGAGCCTCAAGGGGGTTAAGTAACTTTCCCAGAGTCACACGACTTATGCATGGTGGTAGAGCCAAGATTCAAACTCAGATCTGCCTGGCTCCACAGCCATATGGCTGTTCGACACTGTGAAGTTCAACTATCCCAACTGTTGTATCCCAATTGTTATTTAACTTTGCAGATACTTAATTTCCTTGTAAGTCAAGTAGATGTAGTATTCTTTTTTTCTTCATAGGTTGTTGTGTTGTAAGCATCAAATAAGACAATATATATGGAGCATTTAATTAGTATATTCTAAAAATCTCAACAAATGGTATCTATTAATATTGTTATTCTTAAGATTTTTATGTTCAGGGAAGATCTTTGCGTGGCAGAGCCCACCTAGTTTAAGGAAAGCTTCTCTAGTGCCTGTGTGATTATCTACTCTTTTTTGATGAAAACAAGGTGTCTGCTCTGGCCCCTATCCTTGCTAGTGCCCCAGTATGTTTCTTTTTAATTAGATCACTCACAATTTACTTATGAAAATTTTTCTCACTTAACATGCACAGTGAGGTTGGTCATGGCAAAGGCAATATGTGAGCAAAGCCAATAATGCCTTTGGTGATTGCATTTCAATAAAAAGTCTCCTGGGTCCTTGAGTTTCAGGGAAGAAATTTATGATAGAAGTGTAGGGGTGAAGGTGAAGATGGAAGGAGGATGCTAACTAACCAGTTGCCTTGAAAGAGAATCCTACCGCTACCCCATCTCTGTCTGGTCTGGCTGGAGAATCACTGCCACCCCCCTCAATCCCTGAGAAAGCAATGACATAGAAGAAAGGACAACTCACTGGCGTTCACTACCTCATTCACCTATTCATTCATTAAATATACATTTTTAGAGGCCTTGCTATATATGCCAGGTACCATGCTAGGCACTGGACTTAGACACATGAATAAGATTTCACTGCTATTCATAATTTTGGAGAAGAGTGATGTTCGTATAGTCACAAAATAATGTGATCATTCATTTCTGTATTATTTAAAATAATGGCACTTTAGGACCATCTAAACTGTAAATACTAGGTGATATTTAATAATCATTTCAAATGAATATTTACATCATTGCAAAGGAATATTATTCATTTAAAATATTTGTAGACAATTTCAAATAATGTGGTAAAATGTTCACAGTACAATGTTAAATGATATAAGCCTGTGGATTCAGTGTGTTCTCAACTATATATACGTGTGTGTGTGTATATATATATATGAATAATTTTTAAAAAATGTTCAGTATATTAACAGTAATTATCTTTAGGGATGGTGTTAAGAGTGATATTTTCCTCTCTGAAATACTTCTCTGTGTTTACAAAATTTTCTACAATGAATATGTAGCAGAATTAAACAGAAAAATTTATATACAAAAAGATGAAATGATAATTACTATATTAGAAGTATGTATAGAATACTCCTGGCACAGAAGAGAGTGACTTTCCAACTTTTCCATTTTACAGATGAATAAATTGAGGCTCTGAGAGATTGAGCAACTTTCCTGAGATTTCTCAGCCAGTAGGTGGTTAAAGCACAACTCAAACCCATGTCATGTGATTCTCAATTGAGAACTCTTTTCTGCTGAGCCACAGGGACTTTCAGAGAGCTAGCTGAGTGCCTGCCTGAAATGTGGGGGTTGATCTCAAAAAGTCTGGCAGAGTTACTGTTCTGAGTGTTCCAGAAGAACCCAGAAGTCAAAAGGAAAGACTGGGAGTGATTCTGTGATGGATTTCTGGAATCCAGGCTAGCAGTGGATCAGGAAGAAGTGCATAGCACTGTAAAAGTAACCTTGACTGTTTGCATTTCAACTCTTCAAGATTTACGGTATTTAAATTAGAAGAATAATATAGGTCTGGGCACGTATTTAATGTTTTCATTTAGATTTAGAACCTACAGCCCCAGCATTGAGCCGATTTTAATGTTTGAATATTTTAATATCACTGTATTGTGTGCTCAGCATCCATGATTAAATATACATCTTCAAGTCCAATTTACGTTTATCTTGATTATGATTTGTTACATCTGGCATTTAACAAATTCTGCATTTGGTCACATAGCCCAGCACCAATATTTCTGCAATTGTACATTTGTGTGCATAAATCTGTGGGCATGTAAAACCCCAGTCTTACCAAAAAGTCCTCTTTAGAAGGACCTATTTTGTTATCAGTAAACATTAGAGCAGGAGGAGATCAAGACATCAATGACTTCAACCTTCTGATTCTACTCTTAGATCTGCCCCAGAGGAATCCTACCCTGGGCCCTAGGCTTTACTGATGCAAACATTGTCAG
>NW_007727563.1:269925-270377 GCF_000696425.1 Galeopterus variegatus
ATCAATGACTTCAACCTTCTGATTCTACTCTTAGATCTGCCCCAGAGGAATCCTACCCTGGGCCCTAGGCTTTACTGATGCAAACATTGTCAGTCCATCTCTCTGTTGAGAAAATATCCAAACATGCATGATAAGAATTAAATGCAGACCTCTTTGATATTTTGCCAACTTCTAGTCCTATAAAAACTATAACTTTACAGTAATCTTTTTGTTATATCATTATGGAAGATGTATTTGTCAATGTAGGAGGATAGGTATCTATTTTAAAAATGTTAGCTAGATTTATAACCTTCAAATATTTACACTTATGCTTTGTGGACCTCCGTTTGTTCTCTCATCTGAGTCCTGCAAATGTTTAAGGTGAGGCTGCAACTTCGCCCAGCTCCCAATTTACTGACGGTCTTGTTAGCAAAAGACTTACCCTGGGACCCATGTCTTGCTCATCTCTGTAT
>NW_007727563.1:272142-272715 GCF_000696425.1 Galeopterus variegatus
GGTTCTGGAAGACCAAAGTTTGCTGACAGATGTCTTGAATGGAATTCAAGGATAAGTGCTCTTATCCTTGCTCTACCTATAACTGATGTGCCTCTGTCCACTTATGTATCAAGTGGTTCAGATGATCTGAGGCTTCTTAAGGCCCAAACACCTCTGACCTGACAACTTCTCATCAATATCAATGGAACTAACTTCCTTTTATTTCATAAGGAGTTCAAAGACAATGTATCTAGTATGCAGAGGAGAGTTCTCAGCACCCACATGTACTTCTCAAAGAATCACAGTTTCTTAAACATAGAAGAACCTTCATCTAGTTCAACATCTCCAGAAACTCTGGAGGCCCTGCTGGAACATCTTTGGTGGTGGGGAGCTCACTATCTTCCCAGGCATCCCCAGCAATTGTTGGTAGATTTTGACTGCCTAAAAGTCATTTGTTTGTGTGTTCCTTCATCATTCACTCATTCGTTCATTTATTCATTCATTCGGCACCTAGCAGGTCAAGGACTGTATAAGGCACTAGAACCCCAGATGTAAGTCAGACATGATCTCTGGTCTACAAAAGCTCAGTGTTGA
>NW_007727563.1:274051-275694 GCF_000696425.1 Galeopterus variegatus
TATTGCAGCAGTAGAAGTGGTGTTAGTAGTAGCAGTAGCAGCAACAGAGCTCGTGGCAATAGTGGTAGCAGTAGCACCAGGAGCAGCAGTTAGAGACGTAGCAGTAGTCATGGTATTAATAGAGCAAAGACAGAGATATGAGTCCAATGGAGGGGCAATGACTGAGAGAACTCAGGGGGCCGAGATCCTTTGTCTCATCCTCTGGTTCATTCCTTTATTACCTTTTGCCTTTGCCTTCATTTTCATGCACCTGTCCACCAAAGAACAGTAGAAAACCCAGCCTTAAATGGAGGCAGATCAATGGCATACATGCAGAGGCCGCAAGGAACAGAGAAGCCTGGAGACAGGTTTTCCTTTCCCAGACAAGGTCTGGGTGTACGGAGTGAGAATAAAGTCCCAAGAAAGAATATGAATGGCAGGGACACTGAAGAGGGAGATTAAGGGTCAGTAAGAGGAGGACATTCTGCCCAAGCAGGTAGAAGGGAATGAAACAACCGGCTCTTGGCAAATGGGTCAAGCACTGCATGGGGATCTAACCCAACTAAGTTAACCCTAGCATCTCAGAGATACAAGGCTCAATGCTAAGATGTAAGCCCAAATCTGCCTGCCCAAAGTCCAGGGTCTTCCCATGAAACCCATGCTCTCTCTCCAGATACCCTTGTGTCTGCCCTTTAACCTCTAAGAGTGCCTAATGTGGGTTTCTTATGTGGTCATGATGTGGCTGTGCAATCGAAGGCCAGAATGCCACCCTAGATGGTTAGCCATCATGATAATATGTAAAAGTATGCATTCTGCTTATTTAAAGAGTTTTAAAAATGCACAGTTTAAGGTCTGATAATGCTTTGAAAGCTAAGAGCTTTAGGAAGTGAACCAAGAATGCCACCTCGTCTCTTCTCCTTTTTTCTTGCCTCTGTGAGAAGCACCCACTGGCTGCAGGGGGAAGTCAAAACAGCACTAGAAGGAACAGGCAGCCCTGTCACTGGAGCTCAGGATTAGAATCACATCCTTCCAGCAGCTAGAATGAAAGCTTAATCAACATTCAGATTAGTGCATCCCCATTTACAGGGGTTTGAACTCAATTAAAAATTTCAACAGGAATCTTGGCACAGGTGTCTGGAGACAGAATCTGACTGTTCTGGGCTCTCACCCCAATTTTAATATGTATTCCTGGAAGGAGATGGTTGGGTCAGATGGACCCAGGTCTCAATTTAGACCTTTGGCATGAAAATGTAATAAAGTTCTGTTTGGAATTCCAATGGCAATTTATTTATATTACAGAATCAGCTGTTTCCATAGGTCTCTTTTTCCCTTAGGCCTACCATTTTCTTCAAATTTGATGCCATTTTAAAAAAAGAGTGGTGAAGCACAATAGCACTGGATTTGGAATCCAGTGGAATTCACACAAATCTTGGCTCCACTTACTAGCTGAATGCTCTTGGCCAAGTCACTTAACCTCTCTGAGCCTCAGTTTTCACACTTGTAAAGTTGGAATAATAATACATACCTCTTCTTCAAATGGTGGCTGTGAGGATTTAAATGAGATAACAGATAATGTCTGATATATGTGTGTCTATCCTTGAGCATGTGGTGCCCAGTGGTAACTTTTCTGCTGACCAGAGCCTGGCTGCTGTTAACTATGCTGC
>NW_007727563.1:275934-280171 GCF_000696425.1 Galeopterus variegatus
GAAGCAAGGATGATTATCCTAGAGGATGACATGCAGTGACTGGCCACTCCTGCCTCTCACACCAGGGAAGACCAAACCAGTGGTGAGTTGGGGGAAACTGTACATCTCTAGGCACGACCTGTTGTGCACGAGAAATTGAGACAGTAAAGCAGCAGAAACAGGGAGAGTAGCAGCGGAAACAGGGAGAGCTCCTGCACAGCTACAGGACCTAGCAGTGGATGGTGTAACAAGCTTTAGAGATGATATAGTAAACACATGTTGCATTTGTCTGAAGTCAAAAGGCTTGGAGGGTGCCACTTAAACCTGATAGCCAGCCAGGTGCCATATAAACCCGAGAAAAGAGTGCCACATGGCAGATGACCCAAGGAGGGGTGCCCCTGCAGAATTTCAATATGTTTTCACCTGGTGAAAAGGTGGAAAAGTTAGTCTCCATTACTGTGTACCTGTCTCAGTGGCAGTGGTTACAGGAGAGCCACAGATATGCACAGGGGCACTGCAGCCACTCTTTGATGGACTGGGAGAATGCAGCTGCCCAAACTGTGTAGGCAAACACTGCCAAAACTGCCTGAGACTGAGTGAATAGCCAGTATAAGCCGAGCTGATTGAGGTAATTCAAAACCTGGAGAAAAATGCAAGGGTGAAGCAGATAAACTGTTTGCTAAAGACTTTATCTTGGTGGTGAGGCAGCCAGATGCTAAAAACCAGGAAAATGGGAAAATGCCCTAAAGGCATTTGAGAAGTCTGGATGGGTCCCCCACCCATCACAGGCCCCGAGGGCATTTGAAAAGTTTAGGAGAGCGCCCCTCCCATCCTAGAAGGACTGAGTTGTCCTGAAGGACAGATCTGAGGTGTCGTTGCCCTCAGCAACCTGCTCCCTGCATCCCAGCCACTCTGGCTGGAGCAATCCTGCCTTAGCACCTCCAAAGAGCAAAAGCCAAAAACCTTGGTGGCATTCACATTGTGTTAAGTTTGCAGGCCAGCAGTATATGAGAGCAGTGGAGGTGTGGCAGCCTCCACCTAGACTTTGGAAGATGTATGAAAAAGCTGGGGGACTCAGGTGGAGACATGCTGCAGAGGTGGAGCCATTGTGGAGGTCATCTATGGAGCAATGTGGAGCAGAAAAGTGGGGTCAGAGCCCCCACAGAGAAACCCCACTGAGGAAATGTCTAGTGGAGCCAGGATGGCAGGACTGCCAGCAGGAGCCCAGAACTGTGGGGCTGCTGAGAGCATGCAGTGCCAGCCTGGAAAAGCTGCAGGCACCAGGGCAGCTCAATGGTCTGCACTTGGTGGAGCTGTAGGAGCGAGTTTGCCCAATGCTTTAGGGGTCCAGGTGCCCCAGTGTACTTAACGTTTGCCCTGTTTGAGTTCTGGATTTGTTTGGGGACTGTTTTTCCTTTCTATTCCTCCCTTCTGGAATGGGAATGTGTACTCAATGTCTGTCCCACTGTATCCTGGAAGTAGATAAACTTGTTTTTGACTTTACAGGTTCACAGTTGGAAGGACTTTTGCTTTTGGTCTCAGAGGAGACTTTGGACTTTGGAATTTTGCGTTGGTGCTGCAACAAGCTAAAGACTTTTGGGATTGGAATGGAATGTGTAATGTGTGAATGTAAGGGTCATTTATTCTCGCTAAGGGAATGTCATGGAAGATTCTGAATGTGTAGATTATATGGTGAGGGACCCTGAAGGGGTGGATTGTTGGGAAAATAGAATAATTTAATCAGGCTCCCCTCACCTCAGGGCCAGTTGGAGGTGGTTCAGTAAGCAAGTTGTATGTGGGTGGAGTTAGTGAGCATGGGTGGCGCCACAACTTTGGCTGGCATTTTAGTTCAGGCGGCCGCAGCTGCATGAACGGCCATGCCTTTCCAACCTATGGCTTCCAAGGACCTGTTTACTGGTTACCTAGCTCATAGACATGCGTGTAAGGGCTCTCGTGACCCAGCCTGGTGTGTGAGGGGTTTGGGGACTGTGAAGGGTCTGTGACCCAGTCTGTGAACAGGTTTGAGGGGTCTGTGAGCTTCACACCCAGCCCTAGCTTTACAATTGGCATCACAAACAGGATAAAAGTAGCCAGACAATATGGAATTGCTGAACTAAGTTATTTATTTTCCTGAAAAATCCTCACTTCTGACAGATTCTAATAGGTTATACTATATGACGTTTCAGACAAGGCCCTCAGTAGTTGCTTCAATGTGACAGAGCCTAGTTCTGAAGCTTGGGATTTTAGTTAGTTCTGCTCCTTGCTAGGATTTTAGATTAGTTATGCTACCTACCTTACATTCGCCAGCAACCCTCCCCAGACTTGAATCCTTCTCTTGCCCTTTTTGCTGGCACGTTTCTGAAACTGCACAGCTCAGCATACTTCCAATCAATTCTTGACACAACAGAGGTATCCTTTTAAAATACAAATCTGATCCTTACTTCCTTACTCAATGGCTTTTCAATGTTCTGAGGTGTAAGATTAAAATGTGTCTCATGAACTAGAAGGCCCAGCACAATCTGGTCCCACCTACCTATCAAGCCTCATCTTCTACTCAGTATCTTTGCTTCAGCCACACTTGTATCCTTTCAGTCCAAAAACATGCCACCCTACCTCTGCTCTTCAGCCTTCACTCTCATTGCTCTGTTTTTAGGAGCAATTTTCTACACCTACCTCCCTCCAGCCCTGATTATCTATCTATTCATTTTATTTTATTTTTTATTAAAACATAACAGATTATACATATTTGTGGGGTATGGAGTTGACTATCAACTTGTATGTAATATGTGATGATCAAATAAGGATAATGAGTATATTCATCATCACAAAATATAATCATTCTTTGTGTCCATTAAACAATTTCTAGCTAACCCCCCCTTCCCACCTCTAGTAACCACCACTCTTTTTCTCCTCCTGAAAGTTCAACCTATTATTGTGATTCCTTCCTTCCTTCTTTCCTCTCACTTATGAGTGAGGACATGCAATATTTCTCTTTCTATGCCTGGCTTATTTCACTTAACATAATTTTCTCCAAGTTCATCCATGTTGCTGAAATGTCAGAAATTCATTTATCTTTATGGCTGAGTAGTATTCCATTAGGTATATATACCACATTTTCCTCATCCAGTCATCTGTAGATGAACATTTAGATTGATAGCATAGCTTGGCATTACAAATAGAGCTGTGATAAACATGGGAGTGCAGGTACTAATTTTTAGTCCTACCAACAGTGTAGAAGTGTTCCCCTTTCCTCACATCCTCTCCAGCTTTTGTTATTTTCTGTTTTTGATAATAGCCAGTCTAACAGGGGTGACATGATATCGTACCGTGGTTTTGATTTGCATTTCCCTGATGATTATTGATGTTGAACATTTTTTCATGTCCCTGCTGGTTATTTGTATGTCTTTCTTTAAAAAAAGTCTATTCAGTTCCTTTGCCCACTTTAAATCAGATATTTTTTTACTGGTAAGTTGTTTCAGTTCTTTGTATATTCTGGATATTAATTCCTTTTCAAATGTATAGTTTGCAAGTATTTTCTCCCACTCTGTAGGTTTTCTTTTCACTCTGTTGATTGTTCCCTTCTCCATGCAGAAGCTTTTAAGTTTGATATAATCCCATTTGCTTATTTTTCCTTTTGTTGTCTGTGCTTTTGGGGTCATATTCATAAAGTGGGTTTTGTTCTTTCTTGTGCATTTGTGGTAATGATTATTGTTTTGGGGTGTGCTAGATGCAGAACTCCCTTGAGAATTTCTTGCAGGGCTGATTGTGTGGTGGTGAACTCCCAGAATTTTTGTTTTTCTGGGAAATACACTACTGCTCCTTCATTTCTGAAGAACAGCCTTGCTGGTTACAGTATTCTTGGCTGGCAGATTTTTTTATTTAAGTATTTTGAATATATCATCTCATCCTCTTCTGGCCTATAGAGTTTCTGTCGAGAAGTCTGGTGTTAGACTGATGGGGACTCTCTTATAGGTGACTTGATGCTTTTCTCTTGCTGTTTTAGGATTCTCTCTTTGTCTTTGAGCTTTGCCAGTTTGACTATAAGGTGCCTCGCATGGAATCTGATGGAGGATCTTTGAGCCTTCTGAATCTAAAGGTCTGTGTCTCTCTCTATACCTGGGAAGTTTTCTGCTATTATTTCATTGAATATGTGTTCTCAATGTCTTTTCCTTTCACTTCCCCTTCAGGAATACCCATGATTCAGATGTTTGTGAACTTCAAGTTGTCTCCTATCTCTCATAGATTTTCTTCAGTTTTT
>NW_007727563.1:280377-281811 GCF_000696425.1 Galeopterus variegatus
GATTCAGATGTTTGTGAACTTCAAGTTGTCTCCTATCTCTCATAGATTTTCTTCAGTTTTTAAAATTCTTTTTTCTTTTTTTTGTCCACCTGAGCTATACTGTCTTCAAGATCAGAAATTCTTTCTCCTGCTTACTCTAGCCTGCTGCTTAAGCTCTCAGTTGTTTTTTATTTCATTGAATGACTCCTTCATTTCCATGCATTTGCTTCATTCTTTTTTATAATATTAATTCTTTATAAATTTCCTCTTTCATATCCTGAATAGTTTTGCTCAGTTCATTGTGTTGTGTAACTGCATCTGGTTGTACCTCATTGAGTTTCCTTAAGATTTTTACTCAGAATTCCTTTTCAGTCATTTCAACAGGTTTATGCTCTGTGGGGTCTAGTACTTGAGAGTTATTGGAGTTATTGTATTCCTTTTGTGGACTCATATTTTGTTTTTTCATATTTCTAGTATCTCTACGTTGGTGTCTGGTCATCTGGTAGAGCATTTGCTGCTTCTATGACACTCCATCCCTGAAATCCACCATGACACTCCTTGTGGCAATGCAGTTGAGGGGGTTGGCAGTCCATCTGCACAGTGGCACTGGCTGCTGCAGCTGTTGCTGTGGTAGCAGGCTGCCCTTGTGGTGGTGGTGGTTGTGGAGGTGGCTTTGGTGGGCTGTAAATGTGGCAGAGGTGACTCCAGTAGTGGTGGGATGCTTGCAGAACAATGGTGGCTGCCTGGCCATGCCAGTAGTGGCAGCAACTGTAGCAGAGGTGGTTGCAGAGGTCATCCACTTAGGTGTGTGTTTGCAGTGGCAGCACATGCAGCTATGATGCCTGCAGTGGCAGCAGGGCTATCTGGTGCTGGTGGCAGAAGCATTGGTGGCTGCAACCACCTCCTCAGTGTCTGTGGCGTCCCTGGTGGCAGCAGGGTTACCTCCTGGGTGTGTCAGCAGCACTGGTGGCTGTAACTGCCTCCCTCATGTCTGCGGTCTTTGCAGTGGCAGCAGGGATACCTCATGGGGGTAGCAGTGGTGTTAGTGGCTACAACAGCCTCCATCAGGTCTGTGGAGTCTGCAGAAGCAGTGGGGTTATCTCATGGGAGCGGCAGTGGCACCCACAGTTTGACTGCCTCCCTTGTATCTGCAGTGTCCTTGGCAGAAGTGTAACTAACTCACGGCAGTGGCAAGGTGGCAGTGGCTGCAGCTACTTCCCTCATTTCTGTGGAGTCTGTAGTTGTAGTGACAGACAACTTGCAGGACTGCTGCTGTATGGGGAGCTGCTCTGCAACGGGTGGTGGTTCTGGGACAGGACAATGGCTCTGGCAATTATGTCAGCAGTGATGGGGCCTATTTTGATCTTCTTCTGCAGTAGGAACATGCCCTGGGCACTTCTACTGCTCTGCCACCTTCCCAGAAATGTGGTATAATTTCAAGTCAAGTAGTGATGC
>NW_007727563.1:281932-283220 GCF_000696425.1 Galeopterus variegatus
ACTTCTACTGCTCTGCCACCTTCCCAGAAATGTGGTATAATTTCAAGTCAAGTAGTGATGCCTCTGGCATTAGACTTTTGCTCAAAATTGCTTTGGCTATTCAGGATCTTTTGTTTCACATTAGACTTGGCAGACATCTACAGAACATTTCACCCAAGAACTATAGAATATACAATCTTCTCATCAGTACATGGAACATTCTCCAGGATGGACCATGTTAGGTCACAAATCAAATCTCAACAAACTTTCAAAAAATGAAATTATTTCAAGTATTTTTTCAGACCACAACAGATTAAAACTAGAAATCAATAGCAAGCAAATCTTTGGAACCTATACAAATACATGGAAATTAAACAACATGCTCCTGAACAACCTATGGGTCAAAGAAAAAATTAAACAGGAAGTAAAAAAATTTCTTGAAAACTAATGAAAATAAGATATACCATACCAAAACATATGAGATACTGCAAAATCAGTACTAAGAGGAAAATTTATTGCAATAAATGCTTACATCAAAAGAATAGAAAGACCTCAAATAAACAACCTAACATTATACCTCAAAGAACTAGAAAAACAAGAACTATACAATCCCAAAATTAGTAGACAGAAAGAAATAATTAAGATCAGAGCAGAACTAAATGAAATAGTGAATTTCTAGAACTAGAAAAACAGGAATGATCCAATCCCAAAATTAGTAGATGGAAGGAAATAATTAAAATCAGAGCAGAACCAAATGATATAGAGACCCCCAAAATGATACAAAGATCAATGAAATGAAAAGTTGGCTTTTTGAGAATATAAACAAAATAGACAAACCATTAGCAAGGCTAACTAAAAAAAGAAGAGAGAAGACCCAAATAACAACAGTCAGAAATGAAAGAGGAGACATTACAACTGATAATCACAGAAATACAAAGAATCATAGAGACTATTACAAACAACCATATACCAACAAATTTGAAAACCTGTAGGAAACAGATAAATTTGTGGACACAAACAAACTACCAAGACTAAGCCAAGAAGAAATAGAAAGCCTGAACAGATCAATAAGGAGCAATAATGAAGCAGGAGTAAGCAGTCTCCCAACAAAGAAAAGCCCAGGACTGGATAGCTTCACTGCTGCATTCTACCAAACCTTTAAAGAAGGATTAATACAAATCCTCTTCAAACTATTTCAAAAAATTGTAACAGAGGCCAGTCTTCTGTATCAGTATCATCCTGATATGAAAACTAGACAAAGATACAACAAAAAAAGAAAACTACAGGCCAATATCCTTGATGAATATAG
>NW_007727563.1:284253-291934 GCF_000696425.1 Galeopterus variegatus
CTATCAAACAAATAAAGTACCTAGGAATCAATTTAACCAAGGAAATGAAAGATCTCTACAATGAGAACTACAAATTACTGCTGAAAGAAATTAAGTAGAACACAAAAGATGGAAAGATATCCCTTGTTTATGGATTGGAAGAAGTAATGTCATAAAAATGTCCATACTTCCCAAAGTGATCTAGATTCAATGCAATACCCATGAAAATACCAATGGCATTATTCACAGAAATTATTTATTATTGTACATGTTTATGGGGTACAGTGTGTTGTTTCAATACAGGCATATATTGTATAATGATCTACCCAGGGTAGTTAGCATATCCATCACCTAAACTTTTATCATTTCTTTGTGGTGATAAATTTAAATACCCTCTTTTCTAGTTATTTTGAAATATACAATGCCATGTTATTAGCTATAGTCACACTAGAATCCCAGAACTTATTCTTCCAATCTAACCGTAACTTGCTATCCATTGACCAACCTCTTCCCTTCCCATCTTCCCTTTCACCTGCCCAGCCTCTGGTGCAAAGCATTCTAATCTCTATTTCTATGAGAACCACTTTTTTAATATCCCACATATGAATGAGATCATGCAGTATTTGTCTTTCTGTGCCTGGCTTACTTCATTAACATAATGATCTCCAGTTCAATCCATGTTGCTGCAAATGACAGGTTTTAATTCTTTTTTAAAGCTGAATAGTTTTCCATTGTGTATATATGCCACATTTAAAAAAAAAATCTATTTATCCATTGATGGATATTTAGGTTGATTCTATCTCAGCTATTGTGAATAATGCTCCAATAAACATGCAGTGCAGGTGTCTTTTTGATATACTGATTTCATTTCCTTTGGATATATATCCAGTAGTGGGATTGCCGGATCATATAGTGGTTTTGAGTTTTTTTGAGGAAACTCCATGCTGTGTCTCACAATGGCTGGACTAGTTTACATTCCCACTAACAGTGTACAAAGATTCCCCTTTCTCCACATCCTTGACAGCATTTATTATTTTTGTCTTTTTGATAATAACTATTCTAACTGGTCTGAGATGATATCTCACTGCAGTTCTGATTTGCATTTCACACATGATTAGTGATGCTGAGCATTTTTTTCATTCATCTCTTGTTGGCCATTTGTATGTCTTCTTTTGAGAAATGTCTATTCAAGTCTTTTGCTCATTTTTTAACTAGATTATTTGTGGGTTGCTTTGTTTTNGACAGGTTTTAATTCTTTTTTAAAGCTGAATAGTTTTCCATTGTGTATATATGCCACATTTTAAAAAAAAATCTATTTATCCATTGATGGATATTTAGGTTGATTCTATCTCAGCTATTGTGAATAATGCTCCAATAAACATGCAGTACAGGTGTCTTTTTGATATACTGATTTCATTTCCTTTGGATATATACCCAGTAG
This sequence comes from Galeopterus variegatus, assembly GCF_000696425.1. Classification (NCBI taxonomy): domain Eukaryota; kingdom Metazoa; phylum Chordata; class Mammalia; order Dermoptera; family Cynocephalidae; genus Galeopterus; species Galeopterus variegatus. The sequence goes on from NW_007727563.1 coordinate 285,674, forward strand.
TGGGATTGCCGGATCATATAGTGGTTTTGAGTTTTTTTGAGGAAACTCCATGCTGTGTCTCACAATGGCTGGACTAGTTTACGTTCCCACTAACAGTGTACAAAGATTCCCCTTTCTCCACATCTTGACAGCATTTATTATTTTTTGTCTTTTTGATAATAACTATTCTAACTGGTCTGAGATGATATCTCACTGCAGTTCTGATTTGCATTTCACACATGATTAGTGATGCTGAGCATTTTTTTTTATTCATCTCTTGTTGGCCATTTGTATGTCTTCTTTTGAGAAATGTCTATTCAAGTCTTTTGCTCATTTTTTAACTAGATTATTTGTGGGTTGCTTTGTTTTGTTTTGCTGTTGAGTTCCTTGAGGTCCTTTTACATTCTGGCTTTTAACCCCCTGTTAGACCTTGTTGGATGTATAGTTTGCATATACTTTCTCCCATTCTGTAGGGTGTCTCTTCACTTTGTTGATTGTTTCCTATGCTGTGCAGAAGCTTTTTAGTTTGAGGTAATCCAATTTATCTATTTTTTCTTTTATTGTCTGTGCCTTTGAATTCTTCTTCAAAAAAGCCTTGCCCAGGCTAATTTCATGGAGCATTTTCCCTATGTTTTCTTCTAGTCATTTTATAGCCTAGAGTCTCAAGTTTAAGTCTTTAATCCATTTTGAGTTGATATTTGTGTATGGTGAGAGATAGGGATCTAGGTTCAATATTCTGCATGTGGATATACAGTTTTCTCAGAACCATTTATTGAAGAGGCTGTCCTTTCCCCAGTGTATATTCTTGTCACTTTTATTGAAAATCAGTTGGTTTTAAATGCATGGATTTATTTCTAGGCTCTCTATTCTGTTCCATTGGTCCATGTGTCTGTTTTTATGCTAGTACCATGCTGTTTTGATTATTATAGCTTTATAGTATATTATGAAATCACATAGTGTGATGCCTTCAACTTTGTTCTTTTCATTCAAGATTGCTTTAGCTATTCATGATATTTGTGGTCCCATACAAATTTTGGGATTGTTTTTTCTATTTCTCTGAAGAATGCCACTGATCTTTTGATAGAGACTGCATTGAATCTGTACATTGCTTTGGGTAGTACAGACATTCTGATGATGTTAATTCTTCCAACCCATCAACATGGGATACCTTTCCATTTATTGGTGACTTCTTCAATTTCTTTCATCAGTGTTTTATAGTTTGTATTGTAAATATCTTTCACCTCCCTGGTTAAATTTATTCCTAAGCATTTTACTTATTTTTGTAGATAATGTAAATGGAATTATTTCCTTGATTTCTTTTTCAGATAGTTTGTCATTGGCATGTAGAATCTCTACAGATTTTTGTATGTTGTTTTTATATCCTGCATCTTTACTGAATTCATTCATTAGTTCTAGGAGTTTTTTGGTGGATTCTTTAGGGTTTTCTATATATATGATCATGTTACTCTTTTTCAGATAGTTTGTCATTGGCATGTAGAATCTCTACAGATTTTTGTATGTTGTTTTTGTATCCTGCATCTTTACTGAATTCATTCATTAGTTCTAGGAGTTTTTTGGTGGATTCTTTAGGGTTTTCTATATATATGATCATGTTATCTGCATATAGGGATAGTTTGACTCCCTTCTTTCAAGTTTGAATACTTTATTTCTTTCTCTTGCCTTATTGCTTTGACTGGAACTTCCAATACTATGTCGAATAAGAGTGTGGGAAGTGGGCATCCTTGTCTTGTTCTAGATCTTAGAGGAAAACCTGTTCCCTTTTTAAAATCAACTTACATCTCAGATCAAAAGTCACTTCTTCAGGAATATCTCCCTTGAATTTAGAAATCATATTAGGTTTTCCTATTTTATTCTCTGATGACACTTTTCATTTGTAGCAACTTTTATGGCTTATAACTATATATTTAATTAATGCCTGTCTGAACTGTAAATGCCATGAAGGCAGAGACCATGTGTTTGTTCATCATTGTGTTCTCAACATCTGATAAGTTGTGTAAAACTGTATGTTGTAAAGTATCACTCTCACACTGTCACTCCTTTTTGGGTTGTCCTGGAACATTTTGTCTTGACCCACTTTTGAATCTTAATTTCCTAGAGATCCTCCAGGCTTCTAATGTCATGACTCATTAGTTTCTTTATATCAGGCAGACCTGATAATCAAAACCACTTCTTATTCTGCCAGCTTAGGCTTTTATACAATTTTATTATTGTAAATCACCTCAAGGAAAGAGTCTAGAAATTATGGCCTCGTTCCTCTGGGCCTAGGCATAGACCACCTGGAGAGTGATATCAGATGTTTGCCAGACTCACTGGGCAGGACTTGTGTCCTGTCTGATCTAGGTATATTGAGCTATACCTGGAGGTCTGGAATAATCAAGCCCCATGACACTAGGCCTGGATTCCTGGCTGGTCTCTCTGGACTCCTCCTTCAGATAGATCAACCTCTTTAGCCCCCTTTTACCTAACTTGCTGCACTTGGGCCCAAATATGATCATACACAGGTAGGAACTTTGTAAACTTGAAAAGACCAGACACATGTAAGGGATTAAGGGCTTAGTTTAGACTCCCTTTCAACTCACAAACTCAGCTTTTGCTTGGCATACTCTGCCATCTGGAGAAATTTCCTACTTCTTTCTTCCCTGATGACAGTTCCAACCCTCCTCTCTTTGTTCCCTCTCCTACACTGGTATAAGTAGCACAGGATTTTTTGTTTTCTCTCTGAATGTCATATCTGTTGCCTAAGCTATTAAGGTCCCCCATGTTTAAGTTTTTGTTGACTCCCAATATGATTTGCCACCACAGAGCTGCAAAATAGCAACCTAGAGAGACAACACCATTTTAGCAGATGAAATCTTGATATGAGCTAAATAATTCATGCTCATAGTTACTTTAGGATGAAGAATAATAGCACTAAGACTTGCTCTATAAACTTGGGCAGGTCCTCTTCCATCTCTGAAACTGAAGTTACTTATCTGCAGGATGGAGAGTTAGATGGGTAAATGCCCACATGATAGTCATGCTGATTAAAATAGATCACACATGTGAAGGGCTTGTAAATGTTGTAAATATTTAGTCATTACCATTTTTGAATCTCTTTCACTCTACAAAATAGAAACTGAAGGCCATGGCAGTTAAAACATTTATTCATTCGTTCAATTATTTATTCCATAATCATTAATTAAATTTTTATTATGGGCCAGGCACTATGCCAGAGTTTAAGTGACTTACCCAAGATTGCACAGCAATTTCATGTCAGAGACCTGAGATATCAACAGTAACAACAGCTATTATTTGCTGAGGGTTCACTAAAAGGCTAGCACTTGCTAAGTATTTTATACACACAGTCTAATTTAACCCTCACAATGATCCTATGAAGTAGATACTATTAGCCTTTTTTTTTATCATGAGGAAATTGAGGCTTAGAAAACTTAAGTGTTCTCTCAGTGATTATTATTCAAATCTTTCTCCAAATGGTTTCATGGGGACCAGAAGATGCTATTGAGATGTAGAAATCAATGTATGATGAGCTAGAAATGAATGACCTTGGATATCAGTTTTTGAAAAAAAGTTAAGAAAAAACTTCAATACAAAGGCATTCAGTGCTATGCTTAATGATTTACAAAGTTGGCAGGCAACAACATGACAGGTTTGGGAGCCAGACAGATTCCCTCATCAGTAAAAATGGAAATAATTATTCCTCTTTTGCAGGGCTATCATGCAGATCACACTCTTCCTCCATGTATCCTCTTACTCCTTCCCTCCATTCAGGTCTCTGTTCAAATGTCTCCTGCCTAGAGAGCTTCCCCTGTGCACCGTGTCTGATGTAGCCCTCATCCTACTCTATCTCTTAGCCTGCTGCATTTTTCTTCACAACATATGACATCACATTATGTATGCTTTTATTTGTTCATTTGTTGGCTGACTGACTGACTGAATGTGGGCACCTTACCCTCCTGCTGACTCCCATTCTGGTGCTTTTCTCCTGCATGTGAGCCAGGAAAGAGTATGTGAGTGAGTCCCAAAAAACCCCTAGGTTTCTTGACTCCCTAAAATGACTCTAGGAGTTCCACTGCTTCCACTCAGGGGGTCCCTCCCCCTACCTGAACAGCATGCAGTGGGAGTCCTGCCAGTACGAGACCAGGATTGACTGACTTTTGCTTCTTGGTTACCCCGGGACATAGATGACAGATAGGTGTGCATAATGGTGTGGTAGGTCTTCCCTGAAAGAAAAGCTTTGCAAGTTCGATTAAACCCTGGTAATTTCACAGACCACAGGGTTAAAGAAGTAAAAACTATTCTTGGAGCTTTTCTAATCCTTTAAAAAATGCATTCCTTCAGTCTAATTTTGATTTTCCACATAAAAGAGTCATGCAATTAATGGAAAGGAAATATCCAGGAAAGGAAAGGTGCTGTTACTCATTGAATTTGTAAGAATGTGGATGATATTTCTGAACATTTCTTGAGTTGTCAGAAGACCACAGATGCTCTTTTGACGTTATGAAGACAAAAAGGTTTTCTTGTTGCATACTTGCCGGAAATGAGAGCTGGGATAAATGCATTGTTTCCTGCCATTACACAGTTGCCAGGGAAACCGTGTACAGAAGTTAGCCTAAGTGCAAGTTAAAAAATGAAGCATCTTGTAAATTGGTATAATATTATTTCAAAAAGTCTGGGCCAATCATGGCACAGAGTGACCCTTTTAGAACTGTAAGGATTTCTTAGCTGTGGCAGGAAATGACAGTTAAAGGTTACCTTTCTGCTGTTTTCTCCTGTGAACCTTTTTAATGAGTGTTTTTCTAGGAGTGAAAGTCTTGAGGTATTTTTTTAAAAGCTCCTATAATTCCCTCATCAAACAACAAAAAACAAAAAGGAAACATACACAAAAAATAAGGATTTCTTAGCTGTGGCAGGAAATGACAGTTAAAGGTTACCTTTCTGCTGTTTTCTCCAGTGAACCTTTTTAATGAGTGTTTTTCTAGGAGCGAAAGTCTTGAGGTATTTTTTTAAAAGCTCCTATAATTCCCTCATCAAACAACAAAAAACAAAAAGGAAACATACACAAAAAACCCAACAAACAATGTTTGATTGCTGATTGGTGTTTACAGAAACACCTAAACACACACACACAAATACACACACACAATTTTGGAAAACAATATGTAGTAATCCTACATATCAGAAAAAGCTTACCTTTCCTCTTCTTTACTATTTTACACAAAGATTATATGTGGTTTGCTTTAAAGAAAGGCCTGAATTAGTCTCAAATTATTTCAATTGTATTATCATCAGTCAGTTCTCCCTTCTATAAAATAGGTAACCATATCTACCTTCCATGGCTATTCTGAAAATGAAATAAAAATGTGTGTGTGTGTTTGTGTGTACAGGTTTGTGTGCAGATGCATATTTATGGCATTTGTCTCATGGTAGATGTTCAATAAGCACTTAGAAAATATGCTATCTAACCTAAGTGAATCATTGTGCAGTATATGCATGTACTGAAACAACACACTGTAGCCCACGAAAATAAATATAAATAAAATTGAAAAAAATACTTAGAAAATAGAAAATCTTAGATATCTAGTTCAACCTCCTATTTAGTGCAGAGAATTCATTCTAAAATATAGCTGCCATCCAATTCCTTAAACTCATGCAGGGATAGGGAGCTCGCTACTTTACAAGGTAGCCCATGTCATTTGTAGACAGCTGACTTATTTCTTTTATTAAGTTGGAAACTGCTCCCTTATAGGTTTATCCATCAGACCTGATGGCTAGTGGGAACACACAAAACAAGTCAAGTCTACTTCCTTTTCCTTGAAGCAGCACCCGTGTCTTGATTCCAGAGGACCCTATTCCTACAACTCGCACTATGTGCTAATAAGAGGCAGCCCTGTGTGACCAGAGACAAATTACTTCACATCTCTGACCTTCAGTTTGTAGTCCTATTAAATGAAAATAAAAATTATTTTCCCGTTTCTCTGTCAGGCTTCTCTGCTAAAGATCAAAATGAAATGCCAGATGGGAAACTGCTTATTATTATTTTTGTCCTATCCTCCCCACATAACCTCGCCCAAGGGGAGCAGTTGGCCCCGCTTGGGGGAGTGAGAAGGTGGCCTTTCCTTGGTTGAGCTTTGCCCCCCATAGTCCCAAGGCCTGGAAACTGATTTGCATCTTCTTGGTCCCCCTTGCTGCTTTCTCAGCATGAGCCCTCCCCTCGCTCCCCAGGTTCCCTCGTTGATGTTGCTCACCCATTTAGTTAAATGC
>NW_007727563.1:292022-292706 GCF_000696425.1 Galeopterus variegatus
GGGGAGTGAGAAGGTGGCCTTTCCTTGGTTGAGCTTTGCCCCCCATAGTCCCAAGGCCTGGCAACTGATTTGCATCTTCTTGGTCCCCCTTGCTGCTTTCTCAGCACGAGCCCTCCCCTCGCTCCCCAGGTTCCCTCGTTGATGTTGCTCACCCATTTAGTTAAATGCTGTTTTGACGAGGTAGCCTATTTTGGTAAGTGCCCCTGGGAACTGCAGCAAGGTTTAATTCCCTTTCTTTCCCTAACGTCTACCTAATGATAAAAGATTGAGAATAGGTTCAATATCCCTGGAGACCCTAGGCTGAATGATTCAATAATGTATGTGTTTAGAGGCTGGCAGAGAGGTTTTCTGAAGAGCTTTCTGAAGAGAGGAGAGGGTGGGCTGAAGACACCCAGCCATCATGCCAGGTGGGGTGTCACTCATCATGAGGCATCCCAGGGGCTTAGTAAGGGGCAGTACTAATAAAACAGAGCATGTGGAGATCAGGACAGTAAGGTAGGGTGACCACATGTCCCAGTATGTATATCTGTGGTGCCCGTGTAATTATTAATGGTACCACCTTACACTCTCAAAATTGTTCACCATAGACATAAGAGGAATACTTGGTGGGAATCTAGGTCCTCTCTTTTGAGCTTCAGACCTGAATATACAACTTCACACTGGACATCAGCACCCAAGTATCCC
>NW_007727563.1:292903-296907 GCF_000696425.1 Galeopterus variegatus
TCTTTTGAGCTTCAGACCTGAATATACAACTTCACACTGGACATCAGCACCCAAGTATCCCAGAGTCACCTCAAACTCAAAATGTCTCAAAGTGAACTACCTTCTCCAACATACTCTTGCTCCAGCATTCCCTATCCCAGGAAAGGGCATCACCACTGACATGGTTCCTTAAGCCAGAAACCTAGGAGTACCCTGAGATACTTTAATCACCCTCATCCCTACAACCAGTCTCCAAAGAATCTTCAGATTTTTCCTCTTCTTTCCATTCCCATGGCTGTTGCCTTAGTTCTGAGTCTCATCCTTTCCCCAGGAACCCTACAACTTTAATTTTATTTTGTTCTGTTCAGTCCCTGGCTCCAGGTATTTTCAGATCCTAACTATGTCTTCTGTTATATCAGCCATGTCTCCAAGTTCCCCTTATATGATCATGCTTTTGGTGTCCTTATCTAAATCACAGAGCTCTTCCGCACCTTGCCTTTAGAAGCCAACCTCTACTTCATATTTTCGATTGTTCATTCATTCAGTCAACAAAGGTGTTGATTAAACTAAGTTCTGAAAGTCTGAATGGGTCAATGTTATTGAATTAATCAATGAATTTTAGTTCCAGCCAGACCAGTTACAAGGCCATCAGTTTGTACCAATATCCATTGTACTTTGGATTCAAAACCATACCCTAGATACTCATATCCTTGAGTGTTGCTTCTAAAACATAAATTTCACTATGTCATTGCCCAGCTTAAAATGCTCTAATATCTCTCCATTAGTTATATGTATATTTTAACAAACATATAGTGGGGGAGGAAGCCCCACTATAGTAACATCCTGCCCTCTTCCTCACCCCTTCCCATCCTGGAGTCTCCTTAGGGAGTGGGAGTAACTGATCCAATGGAGATGGTGGGAGAAGGGAGCAGTCTTGCTCAGCTCATACTCTCTGTCTGGCATCAGCCTGCCTACAGACAACATACATTCACATCTGCTCTGTGCTCTGCCCCACCACTGCCTGTGACTGGGGAGGGGGTAGGTTTCTAGAGTTCAGTATCTGTTACCGCTCACTTCAGCCATGTTCTCCAATCTAGCTTTTCTAAGTGGTGATTTACCTGACTCTGCCACACATTTCAATCTGACCTTGGATAGGGAGCAGAGGTATAATTCACTGAGTTCTTCAAACCCCAACAAAGCCAAGTTCTCTGGTCTTGTAAAAAAGTAGAAGAAATATACTTCCTTCTTTTTTTGTAAAGTGAGAGCATTTGTCTTTTTGTAGTCGCTCAGTATCTTTCCTCTCCTTACTATGGTTTTTAAGGAAGTCACTCTTTATCATGACAATCCACAGTCCAGGCTAAGCTTCACTGAGATCTTATCTGAGGCCAAGAGACATGAAAAGCCAGATGGAAGTAGGTTTGTTATAGGAGTGCTGTCCGAGTGGCAGGCTCAATGAGTCCTTACAGTCCCCTCAGCCACCAGTCACGTACAACTCAGGAGAGATGTGGTCTGATGTTTGATTCTAACACTGAAGTAGCTTTGAGCCCTCAAGGAGGGCTTGAGCACTTGCTAGTATGCAAGTAGCCACCCCCAATCTTGCTATGACACTTTCTTGGCTACATGGGTGAAAATGAATCATTCTGGCCTTATTTGCAAATAATAAGGGCATTTTGCAGTTTGTTTACAAAGAACTTCTTCCTTTATTCATTTTCCATTCTCAGAAAACTGCTCTAGGTGCAGAAAATTATTCTTTTGAACAGATGAGGAAATCCAGTCTCGGGTTAAGTGACTTTTCCAAGGTTCCTCAGTAAGTTCAAGGAAAAGCTTGGGAAATCCCCTCAGACTTAGTCAGAATTATAAGTAAGGTTGGGAATGTCCCTTAAGGATGACTGCAAACCCTACCATCTTTTACATCTGGGTAAAGCTTTGTAGTCTTGAAAACACAAAATATTACAATTGAAAGGGGCCTTACAAAGCAAATAGTCCCACCTTCTTCCTTAACAAATTTGCAAAGCAAGGCCCAGAGCAAGAATATGATTTTCCTGAAGCCTGGAAGTAAGTCTGGCAGAGATAGGACTCAAATCTAAGCCCCCAATTCCCAGTCTAGGCGCTCTAGTAGAGCTGCCTGCAGAGGGCATGAGCCCATTGTGCAGATGAGAATATCAACCTCAGAGGTAAAACATATTGTTCAAGGTGTCATGACTGGAGAATGGGAGAGCTAAAATTAGCTTTGGAGTCAGATGATAAAATGACACTTGACTGAGTAGATGGGAGCTATTATTAACAATTGTTATTGTTATATGATTGTTTCTATCAACTCTAACTTTACCTGTTGGCTTTACAGCTATCATAAGCTCAGGCCTTCGGTGATTCAGTTTCATTATTACTCAGTGAGTCTCACAGATTTTTTTCCTTTGTTACTGGTGCTTTCATTGTGTGGTATGCCTTTAAAAAATAAGATATTTAAAGATCCAAGATACTGATTATGGGTTTCAAGTATATGCTGTTTCTCCATGATATTCAATAACTGATACCCCAGACCCCAGCATCTGTTAAGTTGGTTGCAAACATTTGACATTTGGAACTGTTTTCTTCTCGTTTTTTTCTTTTGTAATCAATAAATCACTTTTGATGACTTTAATGGAAATTAAATAAATGAATAAACTCAGGCTTTACCTTATTATTGCCTAATTATGAAGTTTACATATTCAACAGAAAATGGGGGCTTGAAAGACTCAAAGAACAGGTAACTGCTGAAAATGTTTAACCATGTGACTCTAGGGCTAAAACCCAGGTCTCCAGGCAATCACTGTTGTAATCTTCCACAGCCCCTACTGCTTTGGGTTCTTAATCTCTTTGGGACATTCTAAGCCCTCAGGCTTTCCAGAGCTCTGGAGTAGGAGCCAAACAGGCCTGGGTTGTAACTGCAATTCTTCCACTTAACAGCAGGATGCTTTTGGGCAAGTAACCAACTTTTCTGAGTCTCAATTACCTCATCCCTAAAATTGGGACAATAATATCTACCGCCTAAGATTATTGGAAGAATTAGAAATAAAGCATATAAAGTGCAAGGCTCATAGTAGGCACTCAGCAAGTGTTAGTTTCCCTTCTTATCCCTAAATGATTCATCAACATATATATGCTATTGACCAGAATGATTGGGCCTTATGCAAACCAAAGCCCTTATGCCTTATGTGCTTTTTTTGGTACATCACTCAATCATCCATTTAACAAATATTAACATCTACTTTGTGTCAGGCCCTGTTCTATGCTGGGCACTGATTATTCGGTGGTGAAAAACAAACATGGAGTTGTCTCTGCCAACATGGAGTTCCAGCTAGTAAGAGAGACAGAGATTAAATAAGTAAATAAGCAAACTAAATATATAATTATAAATTATGATAAGCGCTGTAAATGGGGAAAACCAGAGTTCTGTTAGAGAACAGGATGACCTACTTTGGAATGTAGTTGGGTTTGCTGGGGATGGCTTCTCTGAGGAGGTGACGGTTAAGCTGAGAATGGGAAAAAATTAGCAAGGAGAAGGGGTGGAAGACTGTTCCAAGTAGAGAATCCAGCAACCGTGAAAGCCTGAGTTAAGAATGCGATCAGGGTGTCTTTCAAACCCAGCCCCTTGGCTTTCTCCACAGAATTCTACCATCTCAAAATAAATTGGGTACTTGTGTATGTACATAATTTGCATGTACTCTTTTCTCTACTTTTAAAGCCCTTCTCCCATTTCTCCATCTGGAATGCCAAATCCAAATGCCACATTTCAAAGACTCCTGGATCAATCTCCCCAAAGCAGATCTAATCCTCTAGTGTTTGCCCCATATTTGTGTTTAACTTTATAATAATATGTGTTAATAAGTACATAATGGCTGTTATTGAACACTTATCCTGTACAAAGAACTGTATTAAGTATTTTACCTAAATTATTACATTTACTCTTTACAGAAGTTCTATGAAATAGGTACTATTATCATCATCCCCATTTTACGGAAAAACAAAACTGAAGGTGTAGTTAC
>NW_007727563.1:297213-299953 GCF_000696425.1 Galeopterus variegatus
GGATCAATCTCCCCAAAGCAGATCTAATCCTCTAGTGTTTGCCCCATATTTGTGTTTAACTTCATAATAATATGTGTTAATAAGTACATAATGGCTGTTATTGAACACTTATCCTGTACAAAGAACTGTATTAAGTATTTTACCTAAATTATTTCATTTACTCTTTACAGAAGTTCTATGAAATAGGTACTATTATCATCATCCCCATTTTACGGAAAAACAAAACTGAAGGTGTAGTTATTTGCCTTGACTGTCAGAGGTAGAGTCTGGATTTGAACCCAAGGCCTGCCTTTTGCCTCCAGAACACAAACTCTTAAGCCCCTGTTCTATGATAAGGCAGCGTGTCTGTGTGTCTTTCCCCGATCAGATCCTGAGATTCCCGAGGGTGGGGTTTTGTGTGACTCTTCAGTATATCTTCAGCACACAGAACAAGCCCTGGCACAAAGGAGTTAACTGTTTGTTAAAAGAATGTCCTGGCAATTACAGATCCTGACTGATAAAGACAAAATCACATAACATGTAAACAGGTCTGTCCCTTCGGCCTTCAGGCTCAGCCTGTACTGTGGCCTCTGCTGATCTGATTTGTGCAACGATTGACAGTCTGAGTCCCTCTCCTTCAGTCCCGTTAATGGCATTAGCATCTAGTCAATAATGCTCAGCATTTCATTTTACCACTTTAATTAACAAATTCAATTTGTTCAAACTGCTGTGAAAACAAATTAAAAGCTCAAGAATGGGGTCTCCGGAGGGGGTGGTAAGGCAGGGGCTCTGCATGGATTGGGCTGGGTGTTGATCTGTTCCTTGGAGCTTACAGGGAGCTGGACATTGTCTTCTCATTCCTGACCCAATAGATGCTTCAGTGGATACAGCCAAAATCAGGCAAATTAGCTTCTGCACCTTCTAGGTTTGTCTTTTTCCTTTCCAATTAGGCAAGTGGGGGCCCTACTCTGCTCTTCAAGTTGGCTCTCATTCTTCAAAGGGGGAACTCTGTTTTGGATTTGACTTCAACAGCAACAATATTAATAATGAACCATCATTTCTCCAGTGGTTGTTAACCAGGGATAATTTTAACCCTCAGGGGAATCTGACAATATCCGGGGACATTTTTGGTTGTCACAACTAGGGGGAGGGTGCTACTGACATCAAGTGAGAGGCCATGATGCTGCTAAACATCCTACAATGCATAGGAGAGCTCAGCTCACCAAAGAATTATCCAGCCCAAAATATTAATAGTGCTAAGGTTGCCAAACCCTGTTCTAGTCCTTCTACAGTTTTCCAAGTACCTTCTTTGATAAATACAATGTCCCTGTGAGGTAAGCAAGATGGAGACTGCTGACCTCCATTTAAGAGTTGAGTAAATTGACAATCAGAGTTCAAGTGAGGAGCTGAAAGCACCCAGTTAGTAAGTAGTAGTGATGAGACCAGAACACGATCCTTTCATCAGCTCTAGCTGACTTAAAGTAATGGAAAGCACCTTCTGGAGGCTTCAAGTAACTTTTTGGGAAATAAGAATGGTTTATAGGTGTGTACCTGTCCTCTACATACCTCTTAGGGGACAGGCACTGGTCAAGGTACTTTCCCACGTGAAAGGCTTTCTAGGCTTGATGCAACCTGACCTGGTAGAAGGTGCTTGTGATGAGTGAAGCTGGCAAACTTCCTCCAGTCTTCCCCTACCCCCCAATAGTTACATCCAGTGACTGCATATCAGCTACACACTTTCGAATAGAAGGCAGCTACTCAAAAGGTCACCTAGCTCTTTATATTTTTTTTAATTTTTTAAAATGTTTTAAATTTATTTTATTTATTGAATCAAAATCGATTATACATATTTTGGGGGTTGAACATTGAGATATGTTGATCAAATCAATATTACTAGCATATATGTTGTTACAAATTGTAATTATTCTTTATGCCCCTTGTCCAGTCTCTCCTCTTTCCCCATTCCCTCCCCCTCCCCCCTCTAATTGCCCTAGATTTCTTCTCTCCTTCTGAAAGAATCATGGTTACTCTGTTAATTTGTTGCCTANGGTCCCTTTCTCCATGCCCTGGGTCTCTGGGTGGGCCCTGAGGCACTGGCATGTTGTGCCTAGTTGTGGGAGGGTGGTCTGGTCCCTTTCTCCATGCCCTGGGTCTCTGGGTGGGCCCTGAGGCACTGGCATGTTGTGCCTAGTTGTGGGAGGAGGGTCCAGTCCCTGTCTCCATGCCCTGGGTCCCTGGGTGGGCCCCGAGGTGCTGGCACAGTGTGCCTGGTTGTGGGAGAGAGGTCTGGTCCCCTTCTTCATGCCTTGGGTACCTGGGCAGGCCCCAAGGCACTGGCATGGTGTGCCTGGCTGTGGGAGAGAGGTCCAGTCCCCTTCTCCATTCCCTGGGCCCCTGGGTGGGCTCCAAGGTGCTAGCATGCTGTGCCTGGTGGTAGGAGGGTGGTCTGGTCCCCTTCTCCATGCCCTGGGTCCCTGGGAAGGCCCCAAGGTGCTGGCATGGTGTGCCTGGTTGTGGGAGGAGGATCTGGCCCCGGCTCCATACCTCGGGTCACTGGGCAGGACCCAAGGTGCTGGCTACAACTAGCTCTTTTTAAAAAATTTTTATTATTACCATATTCATCATTATAAATCGTAGTCCTTCCCCATGCCCTCCTCCTGACCTATCACTCCCCAACTCCCTACCTACCTCTCCTCCCCATCTTTAGTATCCTTAGGTATGTTCTCTCCTTCTGCAAGTTCAATGTATTATTGAAATCCTT
>NW_007727563.1:300700-302899 GCF_000696425.1 Galeopterus variegatus
CCTTCCTTCCTTCCTTCCTTCCTTCCTTCCTTCCTTCCTTCTCTCTCTCTCTCTCTCTCTTTCTTTCTTTCTTTTGTTCATTCTTTCTTAGTATCTGTCTTTCTTTCCTTCTTTCCTTCTTTCTTAGCACCCAGTTATGAGTGAGAAAATGTGATATTTCTCTCTTTCTATGTCTGGCTTTTTTCACTTAACATAATTTTCTCCAGACTCATCCATGTTGTTGCAAATGGTAGGATTTCATTCTTTTTTATGGCTGAATAGTATTCCATTGTGATCATTGGTTATTATGACTCTGGGATTCAACTGTCCTTGTTATATTAGAAAGCAAGGAGGGATAAATAAGGTCAGAGCTACTAGGAAGTTTTGTGGTGGGCAAAAATCACAATCAAAACTTAAAATTTGAACCCTTTCCAGGGGTTCTGACAAATACAGAGACATATTTGATAAATTGGGACAGGAGGGGATGAGTAGGCAGAGAAAGGGAGAAAAGAGAAAAGAGAGGAAAGAGGAAAGGAGGCTGATGGAAGTTACTGCAGAGAATCAACTGAAGCTTTAGAGAGAACTTGTCCAAAGGAAGAAGAGTCCAGCAGGATGAAGCAGCCATGGACCCTGAACATCAGAGAGCAGGGTGGCTCCTAATACAGCCAAATTCAGATACTCTGGCAGCCCAGGTATTTGGCCCAGATTACTAGCTCTGAGTATGTGAGTCAAAAGAGATGGATCACTTAATTCTGTAACACTTTGGAGCCCAAAGTATTCTGTGGAATACTCCTAAAATGAGTATAACAAAGATGACATATCATGGGAGTACTGTTCTGCAGTGAGTTAACTTCTGGCATAGGGATACAGGATTGGCACTTAACTTGCATTTCAATAGGTCACAGATATCCAGCTCTGAAGAAATGGCAATGATGAACACAATATTCAAAGGAATGTAGTCCCAGCCTAAAAGCAGTTCTCAGGTAGACTGAGGCCTAAGATCATGAAGTCACAGCTGAGCGTGTATGGTGGCAAGTGATAGCCAGGAGTTAAGTACAAATACTTCTAAGTCCAAGGAACTATCTGAGGGAGAGAAACATTGTAAAAGACTGGATTTTCTGCTAGAATAGGAAGGGGTACAGGGATACAGAAATACAGTTAGTGTTCATGTAATCTCGGTTATATTAAGAGGATGCTGAAACCCATGCCATTGGATTTGTTCATGTTATCTCATTTCACCCTCATAACATTACGGAAGGTTGTTTTATCCTACCCATTTTCAAAATGGAACCCAAGAGGTTAATTTGAGTTGGGATTTGAAGCAGGATCTGTTTGATTCTAAATAGCAAGCTGTATCTATCTTACAATGTCATGGCCCTTTGTCAGAGAAAGTGGGGAGTGACCAGAAGGGCTCAAGTCTCTTGATCTGGCTTCAACTCACTCTCCAAAGACTTTTTCTCTTGCCCCTGAAAACCAGTGGAACCTCTGGAGATAAACAGATCACTCTTTTTTCATAGGGGACTTTTCTGTAAAATGACAAAGTGTGTTTCCAAACTTAGCAATCATAGACACGTTCATATAAGGAAGCCTGTTATTTGCCGTTATAAACTCAAAAGATGCTATATCCTCTGCCCTTTGCCCAGAGAGAAGCAGATCTTTGTATCTGAGAAGAGATTTTTATGTGGTGCCTTAGCAAAAGATGCAGGCCTATTTAAGGGCTCACTGCAAAAATAGTCCCATTCCTTCAATGGTCTACTTAGATCGAGATGCTGAATTAGTTGTGGTGGTAAGCATGGTGGAAGAACATAGCTTTAGAGCCTGGCTGGCCTGGATTTGAGTTCTGAATTCATAGCTCACTAGCTGAGTGACCCTGGGCACATGACAATCTCTCAAATCCTCAGGTTCCTTATCTGTTAAATGGAATAAGAATAAAACTGTTAAAGGACTGTTGTGATGATTAAATGAGATAATTTGGGCAAAGAACCTAGGACAGTGTTTGTCATATAAGTAGATGCTTAAAAATGTCAGCTCCACTCTCCACATTAAGTCTTTCTCTTACACTGGAAGCTGTGTCCCCATTCAATGTTGCATTCCCAGAATTTAGTACAAAGACCAAGACTAGTAGGTGTGCAGTAAATGAAAGTCTGATGGGTAGATAGAGGGTAGAAGAGTGGTAAGAACAAAAGTTAGGGTTTATAGTCAACTCAGATTTTAATCCCA
>NW_007727563.1:303117-317392 GCF_000696425.1 Galeopterus variegatus
GTGTTTGTCATATAAGTAGATGCTTAAAAATGTCAGCTCCACTCTCCACATTAAGTCTTTCTCTTACACTGGAAGCCGTGTCCCCATTCAATGTTGCATTCCCAGAATTTAGTACAAAGACCAAGACTAGTAGGTGTGCAGTAAATGAAAGTCTGATGGGTAGACAGAGGGTAGAAGAGTGGTAAGAACAAAAGTTAGGGTTTATAGTCAACTCAGATTTTAATCCCAGCTCCATCACTTTCTAACTGCTATGTGATCTTGAGCAAATTACTTACCCTCTTCCAGCCTGAGTTTCTACAGGTAAAATAGGGAAAATACTAACTTGCCAGCTTTTGTAAGGATGGAAGGTTACATAAATAAAGTATTTATATACCACATACCTGGCAATTAGATGGTGTTGGCTATGAACACCCCCATTAGCTATTTGGATTTGTGTCTGGATTTTTTCACTTTAAACAAATCATCTAGGCATAGCCTTTTCTCCTTTCTTTTAGTTATTTCTTCTGCTTATGCAGAAAATATGTAGGAACAAGAGCACCAGTCTCACTGTGCTTCATGGGATTTTGAGCCCCACCTTTACCCTTGTACAGTCAACAGATCCATATGGATTGTCTGCAACTGTGTACACAACACTGTGTGAGGGCTGGGGAATTAATGACAAACAAGACTGTCCAGAACCCTGCTCTCATGAAGCTTACATCCTAGCGTGTGGGGGTGGGATGGGGAGTGGCGGTGGGCAAACAATAAACAGACAGAATAATAAAACAATGTCTTCTTTTACAAAAGTTTCAAGTGGCTTCATTTATCTATGCTTTTGTTCCCCAGAATGAAGATTACAAGATGATGCCAAAGACACTTTGAGCCACTCAGATAAAGGTGATGAGTACACACAAAGATTGAGACCTTTCAGGACAAAAGTGGCTACTAAAATGTATTTTGGTTACATCACGAAGCAATTTGACTCTCACAGGTCATTACACCCCTACACACATTCCTACTGAGCATACTCCAAGACATACTTAGTAACGTTTGCTCAGTACATACTATGTTCCAGGCACCAAAGCTACAAAGATGAAGGTTGGTCCTGCCCTTATAAGACATGGTTCCCACAGCTCACAGTCCAGTCAGCAAAACAGAGATGGAAACAGACAGGCAGCACCATGTGATTATAGCTGAAATTAAGGGGAACACAAAGGGATACAGGAGCCTGGGTAGTGGTAGTGGTGGTGGTGGTGGTGGTGGTGTGTGTGTGTGTATGTGTGTGTGTATGTGGTTAACCCTGCCTGAGATGGAGGATGGGCTGAGGGTCAGAGAAGGCTCCTTGAATTCATAAAGCTATTCGGAGACACAGACAATGGAATAGCAGCATGCCAGGGCTAGAAGGGTTAGATGACATCAGGGTTAGAGGGTTAGAAACAATATCCCCTGACTGCACAGTCCTAGATGCCAGGCTCTGTGATAATCACTGAGGATACAAAAGTAAATAAAGCACTGGAATGTCTCAGTGAACTCAGCATGGCATGAAGAAGTGGTCAAGGTAAAGCATGTTAAATGCCAAAATGGAAGGAAGCTCAGGAGCTCAGGGTAGGAATTGGGTAGCCAGCTGGGACCATAGAGGAGATACGAGTAACTAAGTCTTCCCAGGGGTTAGGGTGGGGCCAGGGAAGTCTTCACAAAGAAGGTGATACTTGAGTTGAGACTTGAAAGCTGAGTAGAGGTTTTTCTTCCTTCCTTCCTTCTATCCATTACATTTATTGATTCACTCATAAACTACTTGAAGACTTACTACAACTAGGCATGAGTGGGGCAGTGTCTAAGTAAAATCGTGAAGTCTTCAGCCTGCCTTTCTCACAATCCCCCACATCTCCCACCCCCAGGGGATCTAATACTCTCTTGCCTTTCCCCTTTCTGGTTGGTCAAACATGTTCATGAGGAAGGTTCAGGAACTGATTCATAACATGGTAAACAACTCTAAGTATTACAAGTGGGGAAGCAGGGCAAGGGAATAAAGCCTCACATTACAACAATTCATGACACAATTCAGTTTCTTTCTTTCTACTACAAAGTTTAACTCTTTCCACCATGGGAGTCTGAGGAGAAGCGAGAACTTCTGAGTTAGAAGGGTCCTAAAATCTATCCAAGCCATGTGGCTGGTCCAGAAAACACTTTTTTTTTGTTTGTTTGTTTTCTCCATAAGAAAGGGAAGCAGTCATAGAGCAATGTGAGGTTTCTAACAGGTGGCATCATCATTCCTTCCCCTATGGCATAAAGTATCCACAGATGCTTGGGACTAAAATAGGCAAATCAAGCTCACAGCCCTCCAGGCTCAGCTGGAGGCACTTCGAATGGCGGCAATCCAGGAGGCTGAGTGATTACTGCATCAAGACGACCCTCTTTATTCTATCTTCCTCTGCCTGGAGAGTGGAGAGGCAGGGCGGATGTCCTGTGGTGCTGCCACATTATGGAGGTTCCAACTGAAAAGCCCTTTAAAGCTCACAGAAGAGTTAGAACCATGGCAATAATTAAAAAATCAGGCCTGAACCTTGGGTTTTAGTAATAATAATCAGGGATTCCATGTATATACATATCTTATTCTCCTCATGATATCCTTGGAAAACAAGGATTGTTATCTCCATTTTATAGGTGAAGAAACTGAGGCCTAAAGAGACATAACTGGGAAGCAGCAGGGCTAGGATCTGAACCCAAAACTCTGTTTCATATTGAGCTCATCCTGGGACCACACTACATCCTAGGACACACTCCAGCTCCAGCATTTTTAAAAATACCCCCATTTCCCAGTGCATTTGCTCAGACACCTGTGGTGGGCAAGCCCCCGTATTAGACATTAAGCACGCTATGGAACTGGTTTGGGCCTTACACACACATCTTAAAAATTAGAATATTACTTATGTCATAGAGTTGTGAGCATTAACTGAGAACAAGTAAGATATTGGATGAGAGAGCTTTGCCCTGTTCTGGTACCTAGTAAATACAAAGTTAACAGGTTAAAAAAACCCAACAACTTTCTTTTTCAAAATCTGACTCAACTCCCTATTGCCAAGTGCTCCCCAGTGTGCATCACATAGACCCTTACTTACTGTCAAGAGGCAATGGTAAGAATCAGTAGAGCAGACTATTAGGAGCAAGGGCTCTGGAGCTAGTCTTCCTGGTTCAAGTCACTTCTCTACCACTAATTAGCTATGTGATCTTGGGAAATCACTTAACCTCTTTGTGCTTTGGTCTCGTCATCTGGAAAATGGGGATTGTGAGAATTCGATGAGTTAATACACATAAAGTTCTTAGAATAGTATCTGGCACATAGTAAGTGCTCAATAAATATTAGTTATTTTTATCATCACTCTGAACATGTGAAAGCTAGTCTTCCTGGTTCAAGTCACTTCTCTACCACTAATTAGCTATGTGATCTTGGGAAATTACTTAACCTCTTTGTGCTTTGGTCTCCTCATCTGGAAAATGGGGATTGTGAGAATTCAATGAGTTAATACACATAAAGTTCTTAGAATAGTATCTGGCACATAGTAAGTGCTCAATAAATATTAGTTATTTTTATCATCACTCTGAACATGTGAGTAGATATCCTTCCTCTGAACTTTTGTTCATGCTGTTCTACCTATTGGGAACATTGTTCTTTTGCCTATTGAAACTGAGCCTTCCATGCTGAGCTCAAGATCCACCTTTCCCATTACTCCTTCTCATTCTCCCATGTCTCAGAAGCTATCTTATTCAGCCGTTAAAGTTGTCTGATTGTTCTAGGCATGTGTGTTCTATCATCCCACAGGCACCGACCACACTGTGAAGTGAATGAACACTTTGTGCTCCTAAACTCTGAATCCCTAGCTTAGGGCATAGAGCCTGACCCATGCTCTGTGACCCATGACTCATTCAGTAAACATTTGCTGAATGAATTTGTAAGTGGATAAATATACTTTTTTTGATGGTCTGTGCATACCAGCTATAGGAGGTCTTCACATTACTTAGTGATAGCTTGATCAACAAATCCAGGCATGAGAGAAAGAGCAACGGACCTAAGACACAGATTACTAGTGTTCTGATTTTGGTTTTGTCACCTCAGGTACAAGTCCTTCAGCAATTCGTTTTCACCCTCTGCCTCAGTTTTTTTGTTTGTAAAATGAGATAACTGGACAAGACAGAGTCTGAGAGCTTTTCTATCCCTGAGCTTTATGTCAGAAGGCAAAAAGATAGCCCACAGTGTGTTGGGTTCCTTCCACAAGCACTTGGCTCCAGGCTCGGTGCTAGGCACTGGGGACAAAAAGACAAATGAGACCCATTCTCTGTGCACAATGACTCACAGTTGAGTGGAGAACACAGAGTTATCAACTGATGGTCACATGGGAAGGAGAAGAACAGAGGGAAGTACAGGGCAGGGAGGACTTGATGGCCCCAGGCTAGGGGACTTCAGTGAGGGCATCCAGGAGGAAGTAACCGTAAAGTCAGTCTCTGTGGAGAAATCTCCCACGTGAGCAAGACAGAGGAGGAGGAGCCAGGCCAACACTGGGCACAAGGGCACGGGGCACTTGGAAAGACTCTATACCTCAGAGTCTGAGCTTTCGCTCTCCCCAGGAGTGCTGTTTGCCTCGGGTCTTCTCTTCAATGCTTCCATCACTCTGTGTTCCTTTCCCTCTCCCTGGAACACGCTTCTCTCTTTCCCATCAGCGTCCTTCCTGGCCACTTCTCTCCTCCTCTGCCCCATCCAGTTACCTCGCTCATTCTTCAGAGCCCTGCTCAAAATCACTTCCTCAGAAAAGCTTTTCCTGATGCTCCAGGTTAAGTGAGACCTCCCCACTGAATGTTTTCTTAGCACCTTGTACTTCTCCTTCATCACATTTTTAAATAATTAACTATGTGCTTAGTGGCTTCATGTTTGTCTGCTTTGCTAGAATGGAGACTTCACAAGGGGCAGGGACCCTTTCTTGCCCAATGGTTTATCTCTAGCACTGTCCCTTATATAGGATGGTCTCAACACTATACTGAGTATATTGATCCTGCTTATGGTAGGCTCTCAAGTATTTGCAGAATGAATGAATAGAGGGGCAGAAATGAGGTAGAGAATGGGTGAGGGCAGCATTCACCTTCCCTTTGATCACACTTTCAGGCTCTTATTGCTTTTTTATTACATTAAAATCCACAATGTCTCCAAGGCTAATGCTTTTCAGCTGTTCCATCCTCACCTGTTTTTCTGCACTAACCTCAACAGAACCCTTAGAGCTTCAAGCGCTCAAACCAGATTTATAAAATGAATAAATAAATGAATACGTCCCACTGCATTAAACTCAACAAAGCTTTCTTACTCCTCAAAGTTCAACATCCTACAGTTGCCTTCCAGGATTCTCAGTCTAATAAGACAACACAGTACCTCAGTGTAACTGATTTCAGGTGAAGGCTGATTGGAAAATGATCTGTGTAACCTCATACTTAAGTATGAATGACAGATTGTCCTTTAAGCTTCTCTCTTTTTTTCCCTTCCTTTCTCCCTTCCTTCCTTCTTTCCTTCCTTTTGTTCTTCCTTTCTTTCTTTCTCTCTTCCTTCCTATTTTAAAAAAAGGACAGCTCCTAAATCCAGGTAAATAGGGTACTAGAAACATACTGAAGTTAAAATGGAAAATATCTTTCTTAGCATCATCCCACAAAGGCAAGATTATTTTTCACAAAGGCTGGAAAAAAGATCATTTCTTTTCACTTGCAAATGTAGAAAGAGAAGCCTAGAGAGGACAAAAGACTTGTTTAACATGTACAACGATGCAATGTCAAAGTTGGAACTAGAACAGATCCCTCCCTGCACAGATCTAGTGCTCTAGCTCTTTGCACGTTTGCCTTGTGCTTTGTCAGCAGTTTGTAAATCAAGCCCTCTTGCCCTCTCTTTGCTCTTGCTTCCTTGGCCTTCTCAGCCCTGCCTTGTCTTTCTTTCCCTGAGCTCCAGTGACAGCCTGCCTGCTGCAGCTGCCCTTGCTGAGCACTGCTGCTCTGTAGAAACTCATAGTTTTGCCATCTTTCCACTGATTCATCCACTTGCCATCTGCTTTCATATTTCTTCTGAAAACCCCAGCATTTCTGCTGTTCCCTGAGCTCTGTCACGTCCTCCTCCCTTGCTAATGAGCCCAATAAACAGCTGCTTTAATTTAGCCTTCATCCATTTCCAGGCCACCATTTTATGAAATTTATATCATCTATTTTTCACTCTGTTGCATTGTTTGATTCACCAATTTCAGAGAATTAAATGTGTCTGAAAGAGCAAAGGTGAGGCAATGATGCCTTTTCTGAGGAATCTTAGTGACAGTATTCTCTCCTGTATTCATGTGGCATTTAGTTCAGTGAGAGTTCTTTGACACAGTATGTGCCAAACACTGCGTAGGCAAAGATAGCTACAGAGGTGGAAAGCACTGTTGCAGTCCTGGTCATTGACATACGAGATACATACACAAAAGACTGAAAAAATTGAAAGGATGTCTATCTGGGGTGACAAAAAGGGAGCCTGGAATAGTAACAGTAACACGTATTGAGCACTCATTCTGTGTTACAGGATGCAAAGTGGATGTTTCATCTGAGGCACCAGAAAATGAGGAATGCTGTATTCTGAAGAAATGTCAGAATCTATATAGAATTTCCAAGTATATATCTGGAAACTAAATAAAAGACCCTTGAAACCCCTTACTCCAAGAATCTGAAAGAAAAGAGGGTTGGAAACTAAACAGACATTTTCAGTAGGGGGAGTTTTAGTGTCTGGGGTTCCATGTGCCACACCCCCAAAGGAAAGTGCAGGGGGTAATTCTCTCGATTCTGCAGAGGGAGAGATGGGCACAGTGGGCTGGATTTTGACTCCTTCCTGAGAAATCAGTGAGCAGGAGATTGTGGAAAAAGTGAAGAAGTAACTAAACTGAGGTTGGCCTGTGATTTTTGTGCTTGCAAAGACAATGGATTCTCAGCACAGGCACGATGCATGGCAGATTGAATCAGTTTGACACCATTTCCACTCCTGCGCAGAATCTCTACATAGTGGGCCACCAGAAAAGCAGGAAGTAAGGAAGCAGCGATGGTAGGAGCAACAGGACTCATTTCCCAAGTGATTATTACCTTTGAGCAGAGGAGCCTCCAGAGAACCCATAAAAGCAAACGCAAGAGAAGTCAGCCGCAAACCTCTGCCAGGCACAGACAGCCTGAGGCCCGCTGAGGAGAGTTCCAGGTAAGCGAGAGCCTTCTGTTCTCTTTGAACTCCTTCCCTTCTCCCACTTCAATCTTGACGGCTAATGGAAAGAGATGAGTGAAAAACAGAAAAGGGCCAAAATTCCACCCCCAGCCCTGCACATTCCCTGCTGGGAGCAGGCCTTGACTTGGGGGGGTGGAGGTATGTGGAGAGAAGACATTAAATCAAATTCACAATTTTGATTATTGTTTGGGATTGGACATTTTTAATAAGTGAATTGAGGCTGAGTTTGTTAATTAAAGTGATTGAAGTACTTTCTATTACCTAAAAGGGAAATTTTCATGCAGAGCACAGTAAGGACTACACCCTTGAATACGTCTGAAGCATTTGGTAGAAGATAAAATAAACTGCTTTTATGAATACACTCTAAGTTCTGCATACTATTTCAATGTATTATTGTCTATATATATATTAACACACTTAATCCGGACAACAATCCTAGAGAAACTAGTAGTATTGTCCCCATTTTAATAAACAAGAAACTGAGAAATAGGAAGATAAAGTCACTTGCCCAAGGTCATCAGCTAGCCACAAGTACTTGTAAGCACTATAAACTTTCTATGGGTGGGAATATATCTGTTCCCTAGCTGTATTCTCTGAGCTCTGCAGAGTACCAACGGCTCAGTAGGCCGGCAAAGACTGTCTGAGGGTCTCATTTTAGAATGCTATGCTGGAAATAAGTGCACGAGAGAGGCTTTAGGCCTTCAAGAGCAGCCAGCCTGGGCCAAATGAGATCAGTAAGGATTCATCAGGACCTACCTCAGAGGATCCCAGCCCTTTTTCTGGTCTCCTGGCCAGGCCATACAGCATTGTGCATGTTTTGTCCTTTAGACATAATTTTTCAATCTGCCCTATCTTGCTGTTGCTTTCATATTGCTTTTACCCTGGGGGTCCTTTTCACTCTCCTCAGTCTTACTTTAGCCCACCTCTCTCAGCCCTTCACCTCCACTATTTTAGGTCCCTCTAATTACGTCTCGTTAATTATAGCCATAACTTAACAGTGTCCAGCAGCCTTTTCTCAGGAACCTCAAAAATTCAGATAGAAATGTCTAAGCAAAGTCATGTCAATAGATCTGGAGAAATTTTATAGGTTATCTGAGCTGAACTTTTCATTTTAGAGATTTAAAAAATCTTAAGTCCTGAGGGAAGTAACAGATCCAAGGTAACACAGATGTTAGTCTCAGAGCTGAGACCAGATTCAGCTCTCTTGTCTCTTACTCTCGTACTCCAGAGAAAGGACCAGTCAATATGGACTGGCATGGTTGGCAAAAGCACCAGGAGGTAAGAATACTGTGGGGTGTGTTACATCTCAGTGTCTGGGAAGAATATCTTCTCTTATGAGATTTGTAGAGTTTAGTGCAAAGGTGACTACGCTAATCACATATGACGAGAGTTGAAGGAGAAGCTACTATGCTTTGCCCAAGCTACTTATGGAAAATACATGGTAGGCTGAATTACCTGCAATGGACTGAATGTTTGTGCCCACCCCCCTATTCACATGTTGAAATACTAACCCCCAATGTAATGGTAATAGGGGGTCTTTGGGAGGTAATTAGGTCATGAGGATGGAACACTCATGAATGTATTAGTGCCCTTATAAAAGGGACTCCAGAGAGTTCTCTCACCTCCTTTCCACTATGTGAGGATACAACAAACAAGATGGCATTCTGCAGCCTGGAAGAGGGCCTCACCAGAACCCATTCATCCATTCATACTGGCACCCTGATCTCAGACTTCCAGGCTCCAGAACTGTGAAAATAAATTTCTGTTGCATAGTCACTCAGTCCATGGTACTTATAGGAGCCCAAACTAAGACAAACACCTCAACTGTGGTCAGTATTTTTGACCAGAACTGTTGAACAAGGAGGACAAGTTAATGCATTCATCCCTGCAATAGCTTTATGAGGGAAGTATTATCTTGATTTTATTTATGTATTTTTTTTTTTTTGCAGCTCTATTTACAATAGCCAAGATATGGAACCAATCTAAATGTCCTCTGATGGATGATTGGATAAGGGAAATGTGGTATGTATACACCATGGAATACTACTCTGCCATAAAAAAGAATGAAATATTATCTTGATTTTAAATATAAGAAAACAAAAGCTCAGAAAAGCAGGATATTTTGCCAAGGTCACATAATAAATGGAGGAATTTAGACTTGAAGCTAAGTTATGTCCTCTTCTAAAGTGCTAGTTCTTTCTACTGTGTAGCTTGAAAATGGATTCAAAAGGTCATTACTAAAGATAAATTTGGTGAATGAAAGTTAAGAAAGCAATAACAGTATTACTGGAATAAGTACATAGACTTTGCAGGAAACTACTTTGAGTGAGCAACACTTATGTTCATCCATGCATTCGCTGATTTATTCACTCATTCAACAAATATTTATCCGGCATCTACTAACTGCCAGGCACTATGGTAGGCACTGAGGATACAAGCTTGGGCAAAAAAAGCTTTGCCATTATGGAACTTACATTCTAGTAGGGAGTTGCGGACAATCAAGCAACAAAGAGAATGAGTAAGATAATACCAGATAATAATAACATCAGGCATGAAGAAAATAAAGTAGAGCGATGTGATAGAAAGAGCAGCAGAGAGGAGCTAATTAAATAGAGTGGTCAGTGAAATCTTCATAAAGGAGGCTGGGATCAGGTTTCAAGATGAAGAAAGGGAATGAATGTTCATATTCTTGGAAAAACACACAAGGAAGAGTAGGTATGAGAGCACTCTCCTCTCTTTCCTATGACCTCTCTTACATGTCCCCAATGTTGTCCTCAGCTTTTGAGCAGAGGAAGAAGAAATAATGAGGCAGAGAGCTCCAAGGCAGAAGAGTGCGAGGTAGATGGAAAATGATAGGTTTTGGAATTGGGTAGATCTCAGGCTGTGGAACTTTGGGTGGGCTCTTTAACCTCTGAGACTGTTTCCATGTGTGAAATGGTGAGAGTAATTCCTCCCTACCAGGACGTGTGAGGAAGAACAGAGATTGTGAATGAGGTATTGTTTCTTAGTTGCTAGCAACAGAAGCTGACTGGCTGATTAAGCATAAAGGGAATTTATTAAAGGAATCTTGGTAGCTCACACAGTGAGTTGAACGTACAAGGAACTAGGATTGAGGCTAAGCTCCATGCCCAAAACCATGCTGCAGAATTAGTATTATGAGAAAAACACAGCTGCTACCCCCACTACTACGTACCAGATGCTACTGTTAATAGTACTGCCATTTCTGTGCCACCAATTCAACTTTATTGCTCCATGCCCAAAACCATGCTGCAGAATTAGTATTATGAGAAAAACACAGCTGCTACCCCCACCACTACGTACCAGATGCTACTGTTAACAGTACTGCCATTTCTGTGCCACCAATTCAACTTTATTGTAAGTACTATGCTGCCAGCACTAATGACATTCTTGGGCCAGGAATTCAAAGTTGCCTCTACTGCCTAGGTTTCACAGTCGCTTGCCTCAGAATTGATTTCTTGTGTGGATGCTTCTGATTGGTTAAGCTTACATCACATACCTGTGCTTGGCTATTGGAAAAGCTGGAGAAGTAATTATTCTAACTTCTACCATGAGGTGGAAGGATTCATAAGGAGTATTCAAAAGGGATTGGATGGCCAGAAAATATGACAAATCCCCACTAGGATGGAAGATTCCTAGTATAGTGCCTGGGACCCAGCAGATGTTCAGTGAAGGTGAGTTTTTTTGTTCTTTCAGTTGCATGGACTTCCATCCATCTGTTCCTAAGCTGTGAAGGAGGTATTAATAATGCTGTATGGATAGAGAAAAGGCCACCATGTACTATTTAAGACTCCCAAAGAAAAATCATAAACTTAGCCTGTGCTATAGATACCTTCCAGAGAGACGAGCTGCTGACTGGGACTTGGCTCAAAAAAGGAACAATGTGCTTGCCATTTGTCTAAATCCAGCCTAGCTCAGAGGTAGAGTAACCTGATTTAAGGAGGCAAGTTGAGAATCAAACTTCAAATTAATTGCTGATCCATTACACAAGACTTGGACTGGGGGCAGTAACATGGAG
This sequence comes from Galeopterus variegatus, assembly GCF_000696425.1. Classification (NCBI taxonomy): domain Eukaryota; kingdom Metazoa; phylum Chordata; class Mammalia; order Dermoptera; family Cynocephalidae; genus Galeopterus; species Galeopterus variegatus. The sequence continues at coordinate 314,397 of NW_007727563.1, forward strand.
AGACAGACCAAGGTTCTTCAGTAGACAAATGGAAAGTACAGCAATTAGTCTTGTTGCCCTAAAAAGCATGCTTAGTGGGCTTCAGGTATGATCCTTCCTTCTCTATCTGTACTCAGTCCCATAACTGGACTTATGACTTAGTGTTCTGATTTGCATTTCAATTCCTTCTCCTTCCCACTTCTCTTCCTGCTCTTTGGATCATAGACCAGACTTGAACCCCAGAACACTTGAAAACCTGTAAGGATCTTAGCAAAACTGCTCCCTGTGCCCAGTTCCCTCATCTCAGATAAGATCTTCGCAGCTATAAAGCACACCATAGGTGCAAGTCAATTTGACACTATAATTTATAGGTGAAATACAGTTTACAAGGCACTTTCCTGCACATTACAAAATTTGATTCCAATCACATCTCTGAATTTTATGTTACTACATTAAACAAACATTCATTGAATGATACTTCATTGTGTCAGGAACTGTGCAGAGGCTGGGAGAGGGAGAAGTGACCTGCCTAAGAGCACACAGCCACATTTTGTGCGCTTTCATCTTGCCTCAAAGATTGTCAAGATCAGATGAGAGACAATGGGGTAAAGTCTACATAAAAGCATGAGGATGTTATTATTAGTGTGGCTATAATATAAGGTTCTTATTTCTAAGCCACTGCTTTGAAAATCCAGGTAACATAACAGAGGAATGAATTTATGTGAGCTGTGCCTCAATGTCTCTCTGATCCCACAGCTTTGTTTCTCTTTGATCACCTCTGCCTCCCAACCACATTACTTCCAGACAGGGGTGAACCATTTTTGCCATGAGATACAGACCTGGAAGGTAAAGGAATTTCAGAAGATAAAAATAGCACTGACCTCAAAGGATCAGTGAGAATTACAACACATAATGTATATATAGCATTCAGTAAGTGATATCTGCTATTATTACCTTAATTTTAAAAATACGGAAAATAGGGCTTAGTGTTATTGAGTAACATGCACAGGGACACACAGCTATTAAGGAGGGAACAGAGGATTCAGAAACAGGCTGGCCTGTCTGTGATTCCCTGTTCTGTGCTGCCTGACTACAGAGCTCTACACACATTTCAAGCTTAGTGCATAACCTTCCTCTTCTTCCAAGCTTCCCAGAGCAGAATAAATGTCCTCAGGCAGGATAAGGGTCCTCCTTCCATGGCTCGTCCTTGATCTGGCCCTCGGTGGAGGAACATTTGAGTTGGGAGGGTTATCAAGCCTACTTAGACATTTTTGACCACAGTTATAATATTTTTGCTAAGTGGTCACCCTGTATAGGTAATACTGCAGTTGAGCTTTGGACCCAAATCTTTCCTCTGTATATTTATTGACTTCATTCCCAGAATAGCGTTTGAGACAGATGGGCTGATAAATGTGAAGGCCAGAGCCTGGCACCCAGTAAGGGATCGCCCTTCTCTGCTCCCTTCCTTGCATTAGCTCTTCATCACAGGCTCTCTCTTATACAGCTTTGTATGCCAGTTTGTTTAACTTGGTATAATTTAAAAAACAGGGAGCTAGGCAGTCCCAGATTAAAATTCTGGCTTTGCTCCTGGCTAGGTGACACTGGGAAGAAATTTTAACCTCCTTGAGCCTGATTCTTCATCAGTGAAATGGAAAGAATACTGTGAGGAATGTGAGATAACAGATGTAAAAAGTCCAGCAAACCATGCAGCAAGTACAGAGTACTTCCAACTTACTAAACAGTACCTGGGAGTCACTAACCATTAACTATTATTATTACCTTGCCACACTGAACTCTCACAGGTAGATGTCCGCCCTAACCTAGCCCTTTAATTGGAGGTGACTTTCCTTTGTTTCCTGCAATAGAAAGCAAAAAAAGACCAACCTCCAGCATTAGGCTCTGTTGTATTTGCCTAGATAGGCCTTCTTTTCATGGGCTGTTCCCTGCTCTTGTCTTCCTGCTGAGAACAAGCTTATCAGGATTCCTTAAAAAATCCACAACGTGGCCAGTGCTGAACTGTGCTTTGTTTTGGAATGGGATGCACCCTATATATTTGAATTTTTTGGACATTGGTGGCATCTGTTCATTACATAGCTGTGCCAACTGTTTACTTCAATCTCAAAGTGATCCAACTCCCTTTCTTGGAAAGACAGAAGCCATAAATCCTAATGTATTCAAAACTCCAGTGCTAATAGCAACAGACAAAATTGCTTCACTTCAGATAACTACAATATTTTAAAAGTTACATTACAACCAGTTAATGGCTTCCAATCACAAGAGCCATTTTCGTACAGAAACATTTGAAGGCACCTCATGTTTTCCCTTAAAATTTTTCCCAATTAAGAAATAACTGCAGGGTATTAGGGAAAAAGAGAAGAGAGCCTGGGGGAGGAGGACTCAGAGGATAAAGCAGAAGTCAGGGAAAGGGAAGAGAGAGGTTTGCAATCATTCCTAGGAAAATTATAGTCAACAAACATTTAGTAATAATTACTTTAACTCTAGCTTAGGCTCTGATTAGGGGCTGCAGACAAAGAAACAAAGAAGATACGGTCCTTGCCCTCAAAGAATTCTCTCAAGTAGTGTAGCAGGCAGATAGGCAAACAAACAAAAATCAGTGTAATAAGTTCAACAGTGTGACTCAATAACAATATTCCCAAGGGGCTGATGGGAGGACACATCATGTTTTGCTTTGGACTGGTTTGCTTTATAGATGAGGTGAATTTGTTTCTTTAAATTGGTAAATATTTAATTTTTAAATATTTTAAATATATCACAAAGCACAGAGACTAACATAATGAGTGGCATGATACTCTTATTAATTCCTAACATTTTGCCATATGCTTCATACTTTTTAAAGAAAGAAAACACTACAGATATGAGTTAAAACCTCCATGTTTTGGGCCGGCCCGGTGGCTCACTGCGCTAGTGCGCCGCTTGAGAAGCGCGGCGGCGCTCCCGCCGAGGGTTCGGATCCCACATACAGACCGGTTCCCGCTCACTGGCTGAGCGAGGCGCCG
>NW_007727563.1:318364-329761 GCF_000696425.1 Galeopterus variegatus
TGACACTGAGGGTTGCGATCCCATTGCTGGTCCCAGTCCGGTACGGGGGTGACACTGAGGGTTGCGATCCATTGCCGGACACGGAAAAAGATAAAAAAAAAAAAACCTCCATGTTTTAACCCAATCTCTCCCTTTCATAACAGAGGTAAAAACTGCCCTCAAAATTTGTTTATCATCATTCCTATTTTTTTTTTGCTTTTAAACTATATATAAATGACATCATATTGTACTTGTAGGCTAAAGCATGCTTTTCTCCCTTTACAGTATGCTTTTGGAACTCAGCCCTGTTGATAGTTGTACCTCTAGTTCATGTATCTCAACTTCTATACAGTATGCCATGTGTTTGACCTGACCAAATCTATCTATGCTTGCATGGTTTCCAATTTTTTGTTATTGCAAATAATGCTGTGACAAAAAAATATTATCTATTGTACACACGTGACATTCTCAAGAAATGGAATGGGTGACTAGTAAGGTTTATGCATCTTTAGCTTGACTAGATAATGCATTACAAAGTGGTTGTGCCAATTTTTACTCCTCTCACCAACAGAAGATAATTTCTCATTGCTCCAGATCTGCACTAACACTTGTTTCTGTGCACATCCAGGATGCTGCCCCATAGCTGCTTCCCTGATTTACACCCTCCAGCACCAGCAAAGGTTGTACTTAAAACGCCAAGAGCACTTCCTGTGTTCTGAATTAGCCCTGGCCGATACAGCATCTCACACCAGGATCACTTCCGTGGCTTCCTAACTGAAGGGCTCCCTGATTCCAACCATTGCTCTCAATTCATCACAGCCAGAGATCTTTCTAAAACATAACTCTGATGACTTCAGTCTCCCCTGCTCAAAGGAGAGGGCTCAGCTGGGAAGGGCTGTCTGGTTAGCTCAGTTGGTTGGAATGCAGCTTACAACACCAAGATCACAGATTCAGATCCCCATACTGGCCAGCCACAAAAACAAACAAACAAACAAACAACCCCCCCCAAACAGAAAAAAACAAACAAAAATAAAACTGGCAAGGGAGGTCTTGGTCTGGGCCACTGACATCAGGGGACCCTGAGATTTGCAGTTCCTTCCTTGAAATTTTCTAGGACCCCTGAGAACCTGGAACTGGCTCTGGGCAGGGTGCCCTGAGCTTAGACTAGTCCCCATTTTTTCCTCCTTGGGAGTGTTCTCTGACCCTCTGCCTAGAGTTGGCTTCCTGGGAACAGGGCCCTGTACTTGGTGTAATGCTCTGTTGTTGCTATCTTGGAGTTACTTAATGATTTTTTAAATAATGGGACCCACATTTTTATTTTGCTCTAAGTCCCATAAATTATGGAGCTGGTCCTGCCTCTAACCCATGTGTAAGATAGACCAGATGCCCAGAGGAGCTCTGAAACTCATGCCTAAAAGGTCATCCTGAGATCCTGAGTAGTGGCCTAGTTCCAGAAGGACAGTCTGGTCAAAGTATCATTTCCATTGGCTTGCATAATATTTCTTTTAGAGAATCACATGAAATTGAGTTGCCAGAATGGTGCTGACATTGGACACACTGGACACTGGACAAGTTCCTGTTGGCTACTGACTGTCCACTGGTAACTCTTGGTGTATGGTATGCTGACTCAAGTGCATGGGTTCCTGTGTCAGCTGTCACCCTTTATCCTATGCACTCTCTGTTGTTGCTACCCAGGGCAGTCATTCATTCCCCATTGGCTCCAAGCCAGTGTCCATCCAGCAGTCCTCTGAGGGTGGCCTTGTCTATCTATTCTGAGGGCTTCAAGACCTTCACAGTGCCAATGGGTCCTCCCCACCTACATCCCTACTTGTCTTCAGGTTGTTTTTAAGCCGTGGTGGTTGAAGGATGTACATTCCCTGCATCAATGAAAAGACTCCTTTTACTCCACCCACAGTCTCTAGCCTATTCTTTCTGCTTGGGTTTTGTGTTGAAGTCAGGGATTCAGTCAACACTGAAAGAGCTCACATTCTAGGCATGCAATGACTATGGCCTAAGAGTTCAAGAGAAGACATGGTTGGAAGATGTGCTGTTCTATATTTACACTGTAAAGTTTCAAAGAGTAAATTTAACATGGCTAGAAAACAAATTATTGGTCAATTTTTCCTGTATATCTGAGAAAGACTTGCGTTTTTGGTTAACATCAACAAGGCACAGTAGCAACATTTGAGCTATTCCTTCAAAGCCATCATTCAAGATGGACAGTGCAGCGTCATAAATACTGATATAACTAGTGTTGAGTAAACGGCATTATGAAACTGCAGAGGCAAAGAGGTCTGTATTGCTTCAATATAAACAGGTTCCAAAGAGTCCCGGCATTGTGATTAATAACAGTGTTGCGACTTTTTTCTTGAAGTGGGAGATATTAAATTAGGTAGGACCCATATATTTGACAAAAACCAACAGTCCTTGGACCTGCCAGGAAGAGATATAATACCTGGACACTATGAAGGATCTTCAAATGAACTGATTAGAAATAAAAAATACATAATTACCTCATCTTTCAATAATATTCTAAATCTTCTTTTATAAATCACTGTTAACTCAAGAGTCTCATGAGTTGAGTAACTTTTTCTATCAACTTGAAAAGCCCCGTAAGAGAGAAGCCCCATAAAAAATGTAATAATTTTGCCTGGGGTCCCCAGGTCTTACCCAAATAACTAAATACAGGAAAGCTGCCTACTGAACAGGAGAAACCCAGACTGGATGGTTATATAAATGCAATAAACTTTTATTGGGTTAAGCTACTGATAGTTTATAGTTTATCAAGCAATTAGCATTTCCCTGTTCCTCAAATTTTTTTGGGTATCACTCCTGTTCATACTTAAATACTCAACCCTCCACATCTCCAGAAAGCTAATTTTTTTAACCTTTCCTGTTTCTCTATTATGCCCCCTTCTCTCCTCCCTCAGGACTAAGTTAGGTAGCCCTTCTTTGGGCTCCCATGATATCCTGTACTGTTTTCTGTTACTGACCAACTATATATATTTTATTCATCTACTCATGTATTTGTCTCTCCTATTAGACTATGAACTCCATGATGGCAGAGATTTCTGCCCATAAATCATAACCTCTAGCACCAGACTCAGGGTCTGGGGAATAGAAGTGTTCAACAAATCATTTTTCAATCAATGCCGTTTTGTGAGAGAGACATCTGGATAGGAATGGCACAGTAATGAGAAGACACGGACTCTAGAGCTAATGTTGACACTACATTCCTATATAATCTTAACCAAGCCATTTTTCTTTCCTGAGCTCAAATATCCTCATGCATAAATTGGAAATGTTACTACATACTTTTCATGGCTTTTCTTACAAATAAATATGATAAAATATGAGAAGTACTTCATAAACTCTTTGAATCATAGGTGACCTTCAAAAGATGGTACTTGTTATTATAGTAGATTATAGTAGATGCTTAATAAACATTTGTTGAATTAGTGAATTCAGCAGTTATTTGAGAGCCTACTATGTGCCACACATTAAGAACTAGAAATATAGCAACGAACAAGACATTGACAACAGCCTTGCTTTCCAGGAGCTTATGCTTTCATAGGAGGAGACGGTCAATAAAAAATATTTTTTTAAATTGACATTCTGACATCTTTGAATGTTAGTTGGAGAAACATAAAGAAGAGAAAAGGGGATAGGAAATGCTAAGGTGGGAAGGATCTTATAGGATCTTATTTTAAATCAGGGAAAGCATTACCGATAAGATGATATTCAGCAGAGACATAAAGGATCAGAAGGAGTGAGCCATAAGAATAACTGGGAAGTATATTCTAGGTAGAGATCAGTGATTGTGAATATCCTGAAGCAAGAATATGCTTGGTGAGTGCATGGAACAGCAAGAAGGCCAGTGTGGCTACGGCAGAGTGATCAAGGGAGACGGTGGTGAAGAACAGGCCAGAGGGGTGGGAGGTAAGGGGCAGATTACATAGGACCTTGCAGACCACTGTAAAAAGACTTTATTTTTTTTTTTTTTTTGGTCTGAGTGAGATGAGAAGCCACTGAAGGACTCTGAGCAGAGAACTGTCAAAATAGGACTTTCATTTCAAAAGGATCACTCTGGCTTCCAGGTGTGAAATAAATTGTACTAAGTGGATATGGGGAGAAGCAGAGGAGAATCAGGGCCACCAGTTAGGAGTCTATTTCAAAAACCCAGGGGAGGCATAATGATGGTGTAGAGCAATGAGACAGAGAGACGAAGGAAATAAGGGTGATTAGGAATATGGATATATTTTGATAATAAAACCAACCAGATATATTGGTGGACAGTCTGTTGAACAAGAAAGACAGGAATCCAAAGTTTTTGGATGCCATTGCCATTTACAGAATTGGGGGAGATAGTGGAAGAAGTAGTTTTGGGGACTGGAGAGAGTGGAAGAAGTAGTTTTGGCGACTGGAAATTGTTTGGTTTTGGACAAGCTGTATTTCACATGTCTATTAGATATTGAAGCCAAGATGTTGAGTAAGGAACTGGATGCATCATTCTGGAGTTCAGGGAAGAGGTCAGAGTAGAGACAATAAATTTAGGAGACATCAGCTGAAATATGATATTTTAAGCCATGCAACTAGATGAAATCATCAAGAATGGACTACTGACTGAGAAAAGAAGAGATTCAAGGCTCTGGGGTACTTCAATGTCTAGATATCAAGGAAATGAAAAGGAAGAAAAGTAAAAGAAAGTGGCTTCCTGAGGTCAAAGGAAGAATGCAATTTGAGAAGGTGTGAGTGGTCAATTATGTTAAAAGCTTCAGGTTTTATTACTTCATCATGGAGAGTGTTGACATAGAACACTCTTATCACCAAATATATTCTGCCATAAAGTCAGTAGATGTGGGCTCAAACCCATCAGCTGCTTCCTCTGTCAAAAGTGGTTATGAATTCCTGAGTACTATCTTCTCGAGTTGCTATGGGTTATATATAAAATAATAGCTCTGAAAACATTTGTTGAAATGAATTGTTCTTCTATATATAAACCTACACTCACTGATACCAGCTCTATGCCAGGACCAGATCTGGGAAATTGAGACAGAGACAGCACAACATACAGTTTTCCCTGCCCTCAGGAAGATCCCAACCTGGTGTGTGTGTGCATGTGTCATGCCAATAGTATAGTATGTGTGGTTCTGGAGGAATGCCCAGAGCACTGCAGTAGCACAGAGCAGGAAGGGCAGGCTAAGAGGGATTGATAGTAAAATGGCAGTCCCAAGAGGCTACAAAAATTAGACAGGAGAAAAAATTCTTGGGAGCATAAATCATGCAAGTGGCAGAGTCAGCCCCTGAAATGCCAGTCATTTTTTATCTCTCTCACCTTCTGACTCACTTGGAGCTTCAGCACTGTTAGCTGAATCAATACTTTCTCCTTGACCCAAGCAATTGATTTTCACAACATCCTTCTTTGTCACAGACAGAAGACCAAGAAGTAGAAATGCAGAGAGTCTGCTATACTCTCTGAGAGGAAGCAAAGAAGAACAAGGGAGAGCTGTTTGTTGGCAGAAGTGGACCACAGGGTGACCACGAGCTCAGTGCTGGGGATTCTGGGATGTGGGGGTGTTGAGGAAGGAGATACTAAGGCAGACATCCCAGTAGGTTCCTTGTATCCCTGGATGGTGTTGCCATCAGCAAGAGGGAAATAACTCACACTGGGAAGTCCAGGACTAGGCAGACAGCAAGAATTAGAGGGCAAGGCAAGCAAACAAGCTACAATTCCAGCAGATTGACAAAAGAGGCCAGAGCAACAGCAGTCAGAATAGTACGAACCTCATTCAGAGGCTAAGGTTACCTGGGTCCCTACCCCACAGCCCCCTCCATCTAAAAGCAGGAGCCACTTGACAGCCATTTACAAACTCTGTGTGTCCAGACCCACACTGGGAAATTCCAGTCTCTCCAAGATCAGTGATCCTCAAACCTGGCTACATATGAGAATAATCTGTGGCATTTAAAAAAATACCAATGTGTGGGCAAAGATTCCAATTCAATGCAGTAGGAGGTAGGCAATTGGTATTTTTTAAAGGCTCTGTAATTATTCCCAATGTGCAGCCAGTATCAAGAATTACAGCCTTAGACTACCCTAAAAAGCAAAATGGTACACTTGAAAATTCCCTTTTTTTTAAAGGCTCTGTAATTATTCCCAATGTGCAGCCAGTATCAAGAATTACAGCCTTAGATTACCCTAAAAAGCAAAATGGTACACTTGAAAATTCCCTTACCTTGTTATCTCATTCATCCATCCACCTATCCATTTATCCATCCATTCATTTATTCATTTGATTCATTTATTCATTCATTCAGTAAGTAAGTAATTATTGAGTGCAACCCAGATACTTAGCAGCTGTGTGACTTTGGGAACATCTCAACTCAAATTTCTTTAAAATGGAAGTAATAATACTACCTGTTTCACAGGTTTGTTTAGAAGATCACCAGAGATTATATGCTAGAAATGCCTTAAAATAATAAATACTCAATAACTGTATTTCTCTACCCATTTTCCTCATAAATTGGAAAGGGGAAGGGATACGGCTGGGAAGAGGAAGCAGAGTGTAAAGAGCACTTGTTCAATGACTCACAGTGACTCAGGGAAAGCAATACCAAGTCAGCCTGTTGTTGGTCGTTATGTTTCTGTTCATATAACAGAGCAATCAGGACTTTGCTTTGTTCTTGTGGCCAATATCTCACTCAACACCCAGTCCTTTTGGACCTGGGGTCCTGCCTTGCTCCTAAAAGCCATATAGGACCTAGATTGCCCAGACCTTGCTACCTATCTATGACTCTGTGCACAGGCCTGCACTTAACAGGACTGAAGGGAAACAGACTGGAGTGGGGCAGACCTATGTTTAAGCTGGTTCAATCACTTATGAGTAAATCATTTAACATCTGGACCTCTGTTTCTTCATTTCTATATTGGGAATATGACTATTGATTCAGCTCACAACTCTGAAGTTAAGCATCTCATGTTTGAGTCTTGATTCTGCCACTGTTTTCTCTTGTAAAGAGGAGATAATAATAGTAAATACCCTATAAAGCTATTGTAAAGATAAAATAATTCATTTAAGGAACTTAAAACACTGTCTGGCATGTAGTAGGCTACCCACTAATATTACCTGTTATTATTTTTATTATTATTATCGTTACCACCAACCTCTTTGAATGTCCATGGAAGCCTATGATCAGCTGAGGAGCCCAGCTGCCAATACAAGCACCCAAACACAGAAAGCTAATTAATCCATTAAGCAGCAGATTTGAGACAGCTGGGAATGTGTACAAATCATGTCCTTTTTTCAGACCTGTCATCTCACGTGACATAATGGCTCCCAGGCAGGCCCAGTATTCTGTGTGATGTTCCTGGGGAACTCCCACAGGAGTTTTGGGTAGCATGAAGGATGGGATCTTTACCAGAGTTTTTCAGAGAAGGGAAAATAAATGACCTCATAGCATCCCTTCTGACTCAGCCTGTGCCTCTGTGACTCACCACATGGCCATTTTGTATCCTGAATGCCTAACTATTGAGGCCTGAACAAGAGATTAAGGTCCAAAGGAGCTTACTGGCTGACTTAGTAATGATCACTACTGATGAACACACTCTTAAAACAGCAATTTAGAGTTTACAAAGACCTTTTATACTATCATTTCATTGGATTCATTCATTCATTCATTCACTGAACACTCACTGAGTATTTACTATGTGCCACTCTCTGTGTAAGGTATTAAACAGTCAGTTAACAAAATATTATGTTTAAATGCTGAGACTACAGTAGTAAACGAGATTCCAGATGAGAATCACAAAAAGCCCCAGTAGTTCACAATCAAATTGGAAAGAGTTGGAGCAGATGAACGAATAGGCAGGGCACAGGTTCTGTGATGGAACAAGGCATATATATAGGGCAGGGTACAAACAAGAGAGTGACAGTTTTATCTTGGTGGATGTGGACAAGAAAGACTTCACACCTGAAACCTCTGTCTTAGGGCCAACTCTTAACTTCCAACTGATCCTGCTGTCATACCTGAGTCAGTCCTATCACCTGGTTCTTCTAGATGATGGACACCCACCCATGTGCCTGATCTCTGAGCAATGTTCACTCCTTGGTTTCTCTAAATCTATGTGACACACACTGATTGTCCTCCTAAGTTCAGAATTTTCAAACTGTGGCTGCCCTCCCATAATCTTATTTACACCTTTTGACAAACAGGCATAATAATTTTGACTCCGAATCCCACAGGATTACAGTGAGCATTAAATAAGACCATGTATATAGAAATAATGCCAATGATATAAGGGTCCCTTTATTGAAATGCCTAATACGAACCAGAAATGAGGTACTTTATGAAAATTTCGGCTCATCTGCACATATTTTTAAAATTTAATTTATTGTTTTTTACAAATAGATATGAAGGCCTCCATTTTATAGGAGAAGTTTAATGACTTGTCCAAGGGCATATAAATATAATAGTAATAAGTAGTAAGCAGCAGAATTTGTCTACTGCAAAAGCCAGTTTATTATATCGCTCTTTCCTCTATATCACACTGCCTCTCCAAAGTGAAAATACATATATACATACATAAATTCACACATACATGAAATACAGTGGAGCATATGCCATTTGCCAGGCACCAAAGTAGGCATTTTGCTTGATACGAAACTCACAAAAAGATATCTCTTTTTAAAAGATACACACACACACACACACACATACACATACATATTTTTTAATTAAACAGATCAGAAAACTGATGATCAGAGAGGATGGAAAAATCAAACAGCTTGTTGATGGTAGATCCAGGTTTGAACCCAGCTTGGTTGAACTCAAAAGTTGTTGGCTTCCCACTATACCACACTACCTCCCAATATCCTCTGTCCACCTCTAGTTTTGCTTCTAGCTACCTATTGCTTTCCTTCTTTGGGACTCAATTTCCCCATCTATAAAATTATGATCTCTAAGAGATCTTTCAGCTTTTACATTCTGAGGTTCTAAGATATAAACAGGTGGAGATGAAAGGCAAAAGGAAAGCATTCCATACTGAGAAAAGCAGGGATATAGGATTATAAACATTTAGGGAAAGTCAGGAACATTTAGGAAAAATCAGGCATGCTATGGGGTTGGAGTTAGGGAAATTCCATTCTTTGGTTAGGGGATTAGAGAAGACTTCATGAAGGAAGCAGTGTTTAAGTTAGACCTAGGGAGTTTGAAATGTTAAAAAGATGGGCATTATTTGAAGAAAAGGGAAAACACATAAAAGGACTCAGAGACCTGCAATTACAAAGTATGTTTGGAGAATGGTGATTCGTCTGATATAGTTTTGTCCCAGTGATGCCAGAAGAAGGGTCTGTGGAGGCCTGGTGGCTGGCCTCAACCCACCCCATCCTCTTACCAGTTTCTTGACTCCATCACAGGAAAGAATTTAAGAGCAGAGTCACAGTAGAAAGTGAGAACAAGTTTAATGTAACGAATAAGAGATACAGATTTCACAGAAAGAGTGTGGCCTAGCTCTAGAGACTGAGCAGGGCCTACTGCAAGTTTAACACAAAAGTAAGAAATACACACTTAAAGTTCAGTAGAGAGTGAAGGCTGACTCAGGAGAGTGAGCAGCCACTTGCTGAAAATAAGTTTGATACAAAGTAAAGCATACACATCTCAGCCAGCTAAGTATGGGTTGGTCCCAGGAACATGAGTCACAGCCTTGCCTTCTGCTGGTATTCAGCTTTTTTTTTTTTTTTAAATATATTTAAGTTTTATTTATTTATTTATTTATTTATTTATTTATTTATTTATTGTCCTTTTTGAGACCGGCCGCACCATGCTCAGCCAGTGAGCGCACCGGCCATCCCTATATAGGATCCGAACCTGTGGCGGGAGCACTGCTGCGCTCCCAGCGCCGCACTCTTCGGAGTGCACCACGAGCTCGGCCCTGCTGGTATTCAGCTTTTATAGTTTTGCTCTCTAATGAATATTCCTCTAAGGGGGTGGTTCCCAGTTATGTAACATAGTCTTGCACATGTTCAGTTGGTCTCTTTTTGGAGCACGTTCATTGGTTAAATCCTATTATGTGCACCAGACATATTCAAGAACACTCTGCGCTCTTCAGCACCCCTAATGGAAGGTCATTCAAAGGATAAACTCCCTTCCACTGACCATGCTCGTCTACCAGGGTTATATAACCCTTCTCTACTAACCATGCTCAGCCGCTGGATTTGCACAAGCCCGCCCCCTGAGGTTTCAATTTCCTCCTGTTGGTGCCGAAAATAGGTCTAACTAGCAATAGTAACTTTCCTATAGGGAAAGGCCTAGAGAGGAGGGGCCTGAGACCTTGGGGAATGGCTTGAAACCCAGAGGTGTGTCCTGTAACATGAGCCCATGGGAACCAGGCACCTCTTATCTCCTCAGGAAGGAGAACTATCAAGGGGAAAGATGGTTATGACAAATTTCACCACAATGGTTGCTGTGGTCTCAGTCAGACTTCTTGGGCCAATTACTCATACGTAGCAACTTTTGCTCCTGGTCTTCATTAAGGTACAATACAGCTCCTCACAGTTTGAGGTTATATAACTAGGCTAGAGTAGTGCTTCTAGAAAAGTGAATATTAAAAGCAATTAGCCAAAAAAATTCCACATGTGCATGCACACACACACACACACACAGACACACACACACACATACCCTGCCTTTTGTTTTATATTGACAGCTCAAAAGAAAGACATGGATGTACTTTCTGAAGATTATTTTGTCAATTCTTTTCTTGATCATTAGAGAGACAGGTATGTACAGTATAAAATGCTAACAGTGATCACTGGCTCTTGTTTTATTGCTATTAAGTGAATTATTTTTATACCTTATAAGGTATAAGAATTATTTTTCTTGGAGAGGTTCAGGGATAGCCATTACAATTATACTTCCTTAGAAGGTACCCAGAAGCCTTATGTGTCTTCTGAAGGCCACAAAAAACAAGCCTCTGGCTAAATGCTAACACCACAACTCAGATGGGCAATGGGTGGGATTCTCATCATCAGTAGCCTGAGGACTGGAAATACTAGGATACAAATGAGAGGCTTCATAGCTGAGTCAAAGTTCATGTTTTCCACCTTTCCTCTTATCCTCTGCTTTTTCTATGAAGTTCACAAACACATTCAAGTCTTATAACTCATCAAAACCTGCTTTTTAAATATTTTCCCCTTTAACATCTTCCCCAAGTAAATAGAACATTTCCCCCCTCACTTCACACACATTCCTTCACAGAGTGTTACCTGTGGTCTACAACTATGACTCCACTTTCCCATTTCCTTAACCTAAACTGTTCCCTCTTCTACCTTCCCTGAAATCATTCTTACCAAGCCAAGCAATGATCCCATAAAAGATAAAAAAAAAATTCTTAGTTCTCATCTCATTTATTTAACACTATTT
>NW_007727563.1:330016-331006 GCF_000696425.1 Galeopterus variegatus
AAAAAAATTCTTAGTTCTCATCTCATTTATTTAACACTATTTTGTGTCTGACACTTTTCAACATTCCCTCCTTAAAATTCCCTTCACCTTTGGCTTCACTGACACTTTTCTCTCCTGGTTTCCTTCCTCCTCTTCTGACTGAGCTATCTCAATCTCTTTCACTGGTTCTTCTTAATCTGTTCATCCCTCAAATTTTGATGTTCTCAAAGTCCCAGTCTTTCAACTTGAAATTTACCCATCCATTTCTTCATCCATCCAACCATCCACCCACCCACCCATCTATCCTTCTATTTATCCATCCTTCCATCCATCCAGTATATACCCAATAAAAGTCTATAGAAATGAATCAGACTAGATCCCTACACTCAAAGAGCTTATCATCTAGTGGAGAAACAAACATGTAAACAGACAATCCTACATAGCTTTAGGTGCTGTTTTGTCTTCACTCTGCTGGATGAAGATGATGCAGTCTGGGGACAAAGGTAGTGTTAATAGGGGCCTTTTGCTTCTTTCATTGTGGGCATTGGGGTAAAAACAACTTACATCTGGCCATTTTGGAAACCTACAAATCCTCAACCTGTCACGTCAGACTTAAGTATTTAAAAGAATAAATCACTTGATGATATTAAAATGATCCTATTAGTTATGTTCTCTTCCCATACCATTGTATTGTATTTGGAAGGTAGCATATTACAAAAGAAATAATACAGCTTTTAGGAGAAAACAACTTGAGTTGGAATTCTAGTTCCATTTTTAACTAGCTGTATTATCTCAACAAGTTACTCAGATGCTCTAATACTTGCTTTCCTCATCTGTAAAACGAGTATGATATTTTTCTTACAGAATTGTTATAAGGGTTTGATATAAGAAGGACACTTTGTACAGTTCCTGGTATGTAGTATTTAGAATGGACATCAGCCCAAGCTGTCTTCTGTTCCAAATGTGGGACTAACTCAAAAAGAAGACAGAATGTGGGCAATCAAGGGTTCA
>NW_007727563.1:331485-335718 GCF_000696425.1 Galeopterus variegatus
TTCTGTTCCAAATGTGGGACTAACTCAAAAAGAAGACAGAATGTGGGCAATCAAGGGTTCAAGTATGTCTCTGTTTAAGTAATGAGGCATGATGCATTGGAAAAGGAGCCCAAGATAGCGTTGTTTTAAACAAAAGTCTTAAATTCTCTTTCAATTTCCTTTTTCAAATAATTTAAGGGGAGCTTTCTATAGTTCTACTAATGAAGTCATCCTCAGAATCATTTTCAGACAGACTATTGCTCAATAATAAACTAACTGCATGATAATACACACACCCAAGCCCCCAAGTTGGGTGATTTTTTAAGATCAGAATCCATACAAACAGTCATTGAGAGTCTTAAGGGGGTCATTTGCGGAGATTGGATTTCTCCAAAAGAAAAGAATATACCCGTTTTATTTTCTTTATTTTGCCAACTCATCAAGAGGGAAATGATGAAAAAACTAATGCCTATGGTACAATTCATCACGGGGAATTTTACGGCAGAAAATGTTTCCAGTTTATAATGGCAGTAATAAGTGACATTGGACAAAGGCTGCGAGAGACTTTTTTTCTCTCTCTCTGTACCAGAAGTCAGCTAGGAATAGAAAAGGTATGTAATCATTACTTATCCCTGGATGCTGAATGTTTAAAGGTATCTTACAAAACAGCATGCATTTTATTACCCTGCTATTCACACAAGGTGGCAAATTTTACCAAAACTAAAACCCACGTGCCCTGTTTATTATAACTGAGTCTGATTAAGGCCACACGGTGAGTAAAAGGAGGAGTCTCTCCTTGTCAGAACCCTAAGGCTTAGTTTGGCAAGTCCAAAAAAGAACCAGTCTTAAGAAGGGAGCCATGTTGCTGTGCTCTTTTTTAAAATGTCTCTAGCACTGACGGAAAATACACACACACACACACACACACACACACACACACACACACACACACACACACACACACACACACACACACATCTTCATTGGCAAAGTTTTCTAACAAATGGAATGCAATGGTAGAAGACTCACTGAGAACTGTTTTCTTGTACTTCACACAGTTCTTAATTCCATTTACTGATTTCACATGGCCAAAGCATCCGGCCCTGTTCTCTTGTTTCACTCTCCTGTCTGGAGATGGGAAGTCACTTAGACCTGTGGGTAGTTACTATCACGATCACTATCACCATAATTCTGCTGTCCCACCCCCATTACCTTCATCTATCTTTCACTCATTTATTCATTCATTCTACACTTACTCAAAAACTCAAATCAAGAAATATTTATTGTATGACAATGTGTCAAGCATTAAAATACAGCAGTCATTATTTCATGATCCCCTATTTTCAAGGCAAGGAACTCCTAATTTAGTAGAGTGAGAGCTGAGCAAACAATCATACTACTGAACAATTGCATAGTAAGTGCTCTGCTAGAGGGTAATATGAAGTACAGAGATTCAGAGGTAACAGAAGGCAATAACACGTTTAGCACAGAGTTGATGAGAGAATGCTTCCTGGAGGAGATGTCCTTTTTTAAGTAGTGCTGGATGAGCAGGCGTTTTCTAGTAGGAAGTGGTTAGAAAGACAGAGCAAGCAGAAGAAGGGACAGGATGTGGAATGGTGAAATAGTATCTCATGGTCATAGAACAGAAAGTAGTTGAGTTAAGCTAAAGAGTAAAGCCTAAGGGCACTGATTAATTTACTTACTATGGGTAAGGTGTTGTTCTGGGATCATACATATGAAAAAAAAGCACAGCAGCTGATCCCAAAGAGCTACTAATTCACACTTAGGAAAACTTTCTTCTTTGGCATGTATTACTTGCCAGGGAAGTTAATCGACTCAGTTTTGTGTGCTTCTGTTGTTTGCTTTTGTTTTGGAGGTATTTGTTTATTTTTGTGGTCTTTGTTTCATTCTTTGACAGACTTAAATGA
Organism: Galeopterus variegatus; assembly: GCF_000696425.1. NCBI lineage: Eukaryota > Metazoa > Chordata > Mammalia > Dermoptera > Cynocephalidae > Galeopterus > Galeopterus variegatus. The sequence goes on from NW_007727563.1 coordinate 333,393, forward strand.
AGAGATAGAGAAAAATGTGAAAATCTTGGATCAGAAATCTCTCTGTCAGAGGGAACAGGAGAGACCTTGAGGACAAGAAAAAAAAAAATTCCTAGGGGTCAAAAGACTAGCAGAAAGGCCAAGGTGCTGGAGCAGAGAAAGGGAGGAAAGGAATGGTAGGCAATAAACTGAGAGCAAATCAGGGGCCAGATCATGTGAGGACTCCTGAACAATATAGTAACAATTTTGGATTTTACTCTGGGTATAAGAAATGGTTAGAATCAAGACATATTTGAATATCATTACTTAACTGTCCCTCTCCCACTTTACTTAGCTCCTCAAATGCCTAACCTGTTCATTCTACAGTCTTAGAGGGGAAGGACTTGTCCAAGGCCACACAGTGGGTTCATGGCAGAGATGGACCTGGGACTCAGGTATGCTGCCTTTTCCTTGGCTTCCCAAATTTGCTACTAACTCCTCCTGGCCCAAGTCAATTCCATTGTTTTTCATAAGTCTGCAACACCATCCTCCTGCTGGCATTTTAAGAAAACCAGACGGCGTTCAGCAGAAAGCCTGCCCAGCATCAAGAGAAACCGGGACTTTAATGTGCTCCAATTGGAGTGGAGAAGATATGTGGAAAATACCAAGCAAATGTTTGGACTCAGAATCCAAAATAACATGTACTTGACTTTGCAATTTAAAAAGCTGAATTCAGACATGTGTTTTGTTGGTTTTCCAGAAAATATAGAATCTTGTAGCATAAAATTAAATAAACACCAGCCCCAACTTGTGGTCTGTTTCTCCCTCCCTCTCTCCCTTCCTTCCTCCAGAGTTTTCTTTAATTCTTTTCAAACTCCTTCTTTCACCAAATTAGGAACGTTCCATATGTTTGGTCTGTATGAGGCAACCGATTCACACTGGCCAATACCATAGTACACACTGGATGCTCCTTACTTCCTGGTTGCATTATGCATGTTCAGCTCCCTGGGCCTTTCCTCATGCTGTTTCTCTGCCTGTTATGCTTCTCCAATGCCCTCTGTTTGTCTGAAACACACTCTTTGCAGTCTCTTCTTCAAACTCTATTCCACAATCTTCCTGTCATTTAATTGGCTACTTTATTCCTCTTAAATCTTGTTGCCAAGAAACCTATGAAAAGCTCAGTTTCTTCATCTTTACAGTGGAAATAAAAATATTTCTACTTGCCTCACAGAGCTTTGTAAAAATTAAATGAATGAATATCCATGAAATAGCTTTGAAAGAGTGAAGTGCTCAACTACTAGTATTCGTCTTTTTCTCTTTCTTCTCTTTGTTGTTATTCTTTGTCGTTGTTGTTTGTTTTGGCAGCTGTCCAGTATGGGTTTCAGAACCCTTGACCTTAGTGTTTAACACCATGCTCTAACCAACTGAGCTAACCGGCTAGCCCTCTCTTTCTTTCTTAAGTCTTAGGTAAAAGAGGGGAGGTGGCTCAAACATATAAACGCAACAGACATTTGTCATCAGCTGCCTGATGCCTAAAGAATGATAATTAGAAAAGTAGCCCCCTTCAGCACCTAGGGTCAGTCTCTGGCTTGTTTCCTGGCAGTTCTATATCATGCCCGAGTCTTACTCAGTTCCCTACTCCACCAAATTACAACCACCAAAATAATCAATTTTAAAAAATAACTCTGGTACCCCTCCACAATAAGGGTCAAGATTTCAAACTTAGTAGCTCTTTTTTTATTAGTTTCATATTTTACATGAGATTTTGTTTGTGAAAAGGATTCCTTTTCTTTAAAAAAGCTTTAAAATAAGCGATCTGGTTCAAAGCCCTCACTTTAGAGATGTAGAAGCTAAAAAACAGGTAAGAAAAGGGACTAGCCCAAGGACATACTGTGGATCAGCCTTCCAAAGCCAGGCAAAATAACTTTCAGACCTAGAATAGCCACTTCCTGGGTATTATCTCTACACTGCGAGCTAATGCACTGACTCTCTGGAAATATCTTACTTTCCAAAACAAATGTCCATCATCATGCTCATTTGGCTCATTCTCCTGGTCTCATGTACCAGGATTCCTGATAACTAAGATACTAATCCAGGCTTCATGAGGAAGAACCTTTAGATTCCTGGATCCAATCAATTTTTTAAACATATTTTGGGCCAAGGTACAGGAATTACTGCTGGCTAAGAGAATTTATTTTCTCCCCATTCAAAGGGGAAAAAAAAAGAAAAAAAACCCTTTCGCATTTCCATAATAACCCCTGGGACTTCAAGACAAGAAAATGGCAGCCTCCTTTCTCCTCCTTAGTGACTATAACCAAGTTTTGAAGGGTGGGTAGTTTACAGAAACAGAAGAAAATATAAATGACAT
>NW_007727563.1:335834-346570 GCF_000696425.1 Galeopterus variegatus
GAAGAACCTTTAGATTCCTGGATCCAATCAATTTTTTAAACATATTTTGGGCCAAGGTACAAGAATTACTGCTGGCTAAGAGAATTTATTTTCTCCCAATTAAAAGGGAAAAAAAAAAGAAAAAAAATCCTTTAGCATTTCCATAATAACCCTTGGGACTTCAAGACAAGAAAATGGCAGCCTCCTTTCTCCTCCTTAGTAACTATAACCAAGTTTTGAAGGGTGGGTAGTTTACAGAAACAGAAGAAAATATAAATGACATTGGGACACAGTGGTTGTTTAGGAGAGTGGTGATTTCACTGTTGTAAGAATGTACAGCTGCTAAGTCTCTGAACACAGACATCAAAATGTCAGGAACTTAGGGCCGGCCCAGTGGCGCACTGCAGAGTGCNAAAAAAAAAATGTCAGGAACTTATAGGCCATCCTCAAGGTAAGTTATGCAGCTATTCACAAACTAACCTCTAGACAGCTCTCAAGTAAAACCAAGGTCACAGGTCAGTTTTCTTCTGTTCCATTAAATCAATCCTCTAAAGCTTACCCCTTCTGAGTCTCAGTTTCCTCATTTCTAAAATAGGAGTAATAATATCTGCCTCACAGAATTGTCATGATTGTTTAATAGAAAGATGTATGTAAGGTTCTTTGGCTCATTTCCAGCACACTGTAATTGATAAAATAATAATAGCTAACACTCATTGAGCAGTTACTCTGTGTTAGGCAGATTCTAAACATTATTTCCCTTAATTTTCAAGACAACTCTTTGAGGATTATTATCATCCCCATTTTACAGGTAGAGAAACTGAGGCAAAGAAAGGTTAAACTACTTGCCTAAGGTCATACAGCTTGAAAGTGATAGAGTTGGTATTTGAGCCAGGTGGCCTGACTTCATACCCTCTACACTTAACCACTGTCGTGAACTGCCTCCCAGTAAGCAGTAGACTTAATTGTCATTAATGAAGCCAGCACCAAAAAGGAGAGAAAGCAAACATGGTTTCTTGGAAGGCATCACAAAATCCTCCACAGCACAACAGTCTTGCCGAGTTGATCCAGAACACAGAAATGCCTGATGGTCCCTTTCAAAATGGCTCCCATTGACAGAATGCCAGCTCCCCGCACTTTGCTCTTTGACATTAATTAAAACAAAGGAGTTAATCAAGATAAACTTTCACACCTGCCTGCCACAAGCCTGGAAGTTTATCATGTCTAAATATGTTTCTTATGCATTTACTGCAAATTAGTTTCTGAAAGTGAATTTCAAGGTCTAGTGACTCAGAGGTTCCCTAACTCCGTTTTCATTAAGTTTTCACAAATGATCTACTGTTGCGTTATTCTTTGATAGTGCAGATTTAAGGCCCCACTATGAAAGGCAATTATGCTGTCAGGAAAGTATATTTTGACTTATTAAAAAATCTGAAAGGTTTCAGAAAACTATTTATTTAGGTTCTCATTGGAAGGATATTTTGACAGTGCCCAGGAAGAAAGCACTTTTCAGTTTCACACTATGTGGAGTTGCCTGCCAAGGTCTTTCGGCAACGTGAGTGTGGAGCAGTGGAACAAGCACCGTGCAAGACACCAAGGGCCTTCAGTGCTACTGCCGGCAGGACGGCCTCAGGCCTCTCTGTCTCCATCAGAAAAATAAGAGGGTTGGACACAATAATTTCTAGAGCAATGGGTGTACAGAGATTCTATGATTACAGCTGCCTGTACTGAGTAATTACTATGTCTCAGGCAGTGCTAATAGGTGCATCCAACCCTGAGAAGTAGACTATATTATTCCCATTTTATACATGAGGAAATTGAAGCTTAAAAAGTTTAGATGACTTATCCAAGGTCACTCAGTAGATGTTAGATTGGGGTAGGAACCCTATCGTATATTCTACGTACACACAATGGAATACTATTGAGAAAAAACAAAAAACAAAAAAAAACAGAATAAACTGTTGATACATTCAACAATATGGATGGTTGACTGAAAAAAGTCAGATACAGAAGAGTTCATACACTATGACTCCATTTATATAAAGTTCAAGAATATATAAAACTATTCTATATTGATAGAATAAAGAGTGGTTGCTTACGGAGGGTTGGAGCGTGAATGGAAGGAGCTGCAAGGAAACTTTCTGAGGTGATGAAGATATTCTAAATCTTCACTGGGATGGTTACAAGCGTTACACATTATCAAAACCCATGGAATCAAATACTTAAATTCAGTACATTTCCCTGTACATATAAACCTCAAAAAAAAAAAAAGTGTTATGTGGCCAATGGACGGTTTGTTTGGCATGTGAGCCCCAAGCACAGATGTTTATATGCAAAGACTCTGTTCCCCTTAATATGAGTAAGGCTGGGGCAGGGTGTTTATACTCTGAGATCCTAGGGGACAGGGGCAGCACCCCTCTTAGCCTGCTATTTCTCCACCCATGCAGACCTCTCATGCTAGGGAAGACCTCTGCATGAGAGAATGATTGAGGCTTGTGTTTGTGCTTTCTTCCTGCATGATCTTGGGTCAGTCATTCCCCTTCGTGGATAATAGTTTCCTCACTTTAAAACAAAGGGTTTGGATGTAGTAGTCTCTAAGCTCCTTTCTAGCTCTAACCTTCTCTCATTTTGTATGAAGGTAATTTTTTTTCATGACAGTACCCAAACCTAGTTGCTTTCATTATGGAGAGCTAGACTGAGTGCAGGAGAGTCAGGGAAGCTGAAGGGAGATGGTCTACGTGGAAGGTATAAATTTAGTCCATCCACATCTTCTCATTTGGTCATTATAAGTAAAACAGTGAAATAGGAAATAGTGTGAAGTGTGAAATAGTAGTATGAGAACTCTGATATAATCCCAGTTAGGTCTCAGTCCATGGCCAGGATCAGGGATCACCTGGGTCCTGTTTTTAGCTTATTTTTGCATGCCTGCTCTGTTCCAGACTGCCTAGTACCCTTTGTAGATGATCCCTCACCTCACTCTCACAACCATCACGTGAAGTAAGAATCATTGTCCTATTTTACAGGTGAAGAAAGGTTAAATGATTTGCCTAAGGTTACATGACTTTCACGTAGCATAGCTAGAATCTGATTCATAAATCTCTACCTTAAACCTTTATCTTAAAGGTTGAAGTTAGCCTATGGATCAGGGCTTAGCCTGAAGCCAGGTTTAAGAGACTCAGTCTTTGAACAAGGTCAATGATCAGTATGAGACAGGGGTTAGAAGTGGAAGGGGGAAGGGAGGGGGAGAGGAAGGGGGGTTAATGAGGAATTGGTCAACGGACACAAAGAATGATTGCGTATTGTAATGATAAATAAGCTAACTCTATCACACATTGTACACAATTATTGAAAATCAACGTCATACCCCACATGTACATATAATAAAAAAAATGCAAAGAAAAAAAAGAATATAAACATATAAAAAAAGAAAGACTTGTTTATTTTTAGGCAGACATTATTTTTGAAACCAAAGCATCAAAAGAAAAATAAATTCTAGATTGGAAGGAAAAGAGAACTAATTTTTGGGGGGTGAGGGAGGACACCTACTATGTATTATTTGGTAAGAAACTGGAAAAAGATGGGCCGGCCCGGTGGCGCACTGCTACAGTGGCGCTCCTGCCGAGGGTTAGGATCCCACATACAGACCGGTTCCCACTCACTGGCTGAGCGAGGTGCAGGCGCAGCACCGAGGGTTGCGATCCCGTTGCCAGTCCTGGTCCGGTACGGGCGCAACACTGAGGGTTGCGATCCGTTGCCGGACACGAAAAAAGACAAAAAGGAAAAAAAAAAAAAAAAAGAAAAAGAACTAGAAGACTCTATTTCATGCAGCCCCCAAATATATTATTTGATGTAGATAATACCAAGCTCGAATATATCTAGTGACTGGCCCAAAGCTACCCAATTTAAAACATTCTCTTGAGCACCCAATTCCACCTCTAGTCCATGGTGTGTGTGTGTGCGCGCGTGTGTGTGTGTGCGTGTGTGTGTGTGTGTGTGTGTGTGTGATGGGAGGTATGTACAATAGAGTAAAAGTTACAGTATGGTGCTTGAGAAGTCCTCAAGTAAATTCTTTTTCTTTTTTAATTGATATGGATGGGACCAAAAAAAAAAATCACTAAGTTGTGATACTCCCATAACTATTCTATTCATGGCTATAATTTTAAAATGCCAAGCTATCTATTTGAAATATGGTATGGAAAATAAAACACAGATGAAGTTATCCTTACAATATATTTGGATCTATTTTCTGGGCCAGTTAACTACCAAATATCAAATTTTAGGGTGAATTGCCCTATTGCAGCCTCTTTCAACTTCCTAAAAAAATATAGAGAAAGACAAAAAAAAAAAAAGAAAAAAGAAAAACAATAACTTACAATACCCACAGTTAAGATAATCAATCAATCTTTTGCCAGGAACTGAGAGTTACTTCTGTGAACTCTAATACTGCCAGAGCTGGGTAGCTGGGTTAAACAAAACAGTTAGCTTCACCTCAAGAAATAGAATAGGCCCTTCTACCTGAAAAAGGGTAGGACAAAACCCTTCATTTCTAGACCATTGTCTCTGGGACTCGGGGGCTGTAACAGCCACCAAACAGGCAGTCATTCCTTTACTTCATGAGCATTGTTATTTTAGGCAGCCAGAGTACTTCTCTCTTCAACCCCTGCCCAACACCCTGTCCTGCAAAACATGTCTTATTACACCTATTCAATGACTTCACCTCCCGGAAAATATCAAGGCAAGAAATCAAGGGCAACTGGTAATGGTATATTTTGTCATAGGAAATGTCATGCTTACATGTGAAATAATGTAGTCAAGTATAAAAAACAAAAAATCTGGTAGCAGTGTCTCTTAGACATAGTAGCTTTGGGTTCTTATGTGCTTGTTTGTTTATTTAATGTGCTCCAAAAAATAAGGTAGTATACATCAGAGAAGATCCCCTCTCAGTACATTGTAGACGAGTTTGTCCCGTGCTCTGAGAATCTGACCTCAACACAGTATATATCTGTGGTAAATTTACTAGGGAAAATGGCTGTCAGAGAAAATGGAGAGGGACCTGTGGGAGGCTGGGATTGATGTCGGACATGATGTTGGTACTCAAGGTGTGACCCTGAGTGAAGGATCAAGGGAAAGAAGGAAGGAAGCCTAGGTAGAAGTCTTAGACTGCAGTGCAGCTCTGAGGAAAGATCAACAAGGTCAACAGGACGTCTTTGAGTCAAACTCTCCTGTCAGAGGAGTCACTATTACCCAGGAACAGGACAGGCCTTAATATCTTGGCAGAGTTCAGTCTTTTGGGTGAGCAGCCCACAGAAAGTGCGGCCTCAGTGTAAACACAGTAATGGATTTCACCACAGCAGCAGGGACCCTCAGGCGATTACAGTTCTTTCATGAGGAGCACTCTGATGGCTGCCACACTGGGAGTGGGTCTGGCAGGAGTGTACAGCTTAGCCTCCTGTTACTGACCCGAGGAGGATATATGAACACAGTGATAGGAAATGCCACATCCTAGATTTCACCAATCATCAAGTCTGGATAGATCCCCATAAATTCTATTTTCTAAAAAGTTTGGTAGAGCAGAGGTTTACAAACCAAAGCTGAATTGAGTCTATGGACATTCTTATCACTTCCTCATTTAACTCACCTATTTGGCTAGTGGAGTAAGTAGGTGAAACTTGGAGGATAACTATAAAATACTACAAATTTAAATAGGTAGTGACTATAACTGCAGTTCCTAATCCAGATGTAATAAATTTGCTGGCTGATAACAATACAATTCCTGGCACTTTGTATAAGCTATTGATCTGGAAAACACATTTATCAGTTTTCAAAGACCAGAAACAGTTAGGTCTCACCTGACAGGGACAACAGCATACTATATTTTTGCAGGACTATTTCAATCTTCCTGCTTTTTTTTTTTCATCATTATCTATTCTGCAGAGATATTGACCGTCTTGACATCCCACAGATCATCCCAATGTACACTATATTGATAATTACATTATTATGAGGAGGAAGTTGCAAGTACCATAAATGCTTTAGAATACACAGAAGGTGGCAGAAGATGAGAAATGAACCTCGAAAATCCAGGAGCCTAGTATTTCAGTGAAATTTCAAGATGTGTAGGGGGTCTAGAGCACACTGGAATATCCCCTCCAAAGTGAAAGATAAGTAGCTACATTTTGTACTAAAAAAGAGAAGCCCAACATGGGCCTCTCTGAATTTTGGTGGCAACATATACAGTTATGTGTCACATAATCACATTTTGGTAATGACAAAGGACCACATATATGATGGTGGTCCCATAAGATGTTAATACTATATTTATACTGTACCTTGTCTATGTTTAGATATGTTTAGATACACAAATACTTACCATTGTGTTATAATTGCCATCAGCATTCATTATAGTACATGCTGTATAGTTTTGTAGCATCAGGGCTATGGGCTATACCATATAGCCAAGTATGTAGTACACTTTACCATCTAGGTTTGCCCAAGTACATTTTATGATATTTGCACGACAAAATCACCTAATAACACATTTTTCAGAATGTATTGCTGTTGTTAAGTGACACATGACTGTACCACATTTGACTGTATAGTTCTAGTCAACTTACTTAATAATCTGTAATGTTGCCAGCTTTGGATGAAGCCCACAGTAAGAAAAGCTCTGCAGTAGGTCTAGTCACGTGCCACATAATGACATTTTGGTCAATGATGGACCACATAGATGATGGTGGCCCCATAAGATTATAATGGAGCTGAAAAATTCCTATCACATAGTGATGTCGTAGTCATTGTAATGTCGTAGTCATTGTAATGTCATAGTGCAACTCATGGGTTTGTGGGGATGCTGGTGTAAAAAAACCTACTGCAAAATATATTGACAGGGAGTGCCTAGCTTACCTCCTACAGGTAGCTCAGAACTTTAGAGATATAGAGCCAAGTGTTTGACATATTAGGTCTAACCCCAAGTGAAAAGGCTGTTGTCAACTTTAGAATTCTTGCATTTAAAAATGATTTCCACCAATCTCCATAGAAAAATAAAAGTTAATAATATTTAGCTAACACCCACTGACTGCTTGCTGAGTGCCAGGCATACTCCCTACCTATAATTTAATTTTCATAACTTTGTAGGGGTGGTATTATTCTAATCCCCATTTAAGAGATGAGGAAAGTGAGGCGCAGAGAGACTTAGTAACATAATAAGAGGGCCCACGCTCCTGCAGTTAGTGGCCAGTATAGATAACAGAAAAATTTATTGCTGTTCCCTTTTATAGTACACTTTCCCACAACAATGAAATTGCCTAACGATGTATTTCTCAGAAGATATCCCCACCGTTGAGTGATTCCTGACTGTATAAGGCTCTAGTAGATCCTGAAGGCATAAATAAGTTGCATGAACAAGTAGCTTAGATTCCTATATCATCTCTTACAATCTCTTATGACATTGCTTCCTCTCCTTCAGTTCATGTTAATGCCTCACAGAAAATTCTGTGGATCTGACTGAATAATAAAATACTTGGGTCTGGCTTACAAATGGTACTGCATAACATGCTGGCATCAATCAGAAGTGGATTGCTACAGTTTTACTGTCTCCAAATCAGAGGTATCCCTGAAAGACAATAGTAAAGGGAAATTCTTCCAGTGGTCAGAAATTCAAGTAGCACTTTAGTTGTCCACTTTGTTTGAACAGAGAGATGGCCAGAAGTAAGTGTCTTCACTGGTTTATAGCCTAATGGTTTGGCTAGATGATCAGGGACTTGGAATGAACAAGATTGGAAAACTGTTGTCAAGCAGACCTGGGCAAGAGTTATGAGAATGGAATTATTGAGATGAGAAGAGTATGAACATTTTCTATTCCATGTGAATACTAAGCAAAGAGCACCCACTGTGGAGGAGGCTCCCAACAAACAGGTTGATAAGATAATATATTCTTTGGATGTTAGTCAGTCTCCTTATCCAGCCATCCAAGTACTTGCTTGACGGGCTGATATGCATAGAGGTCCACCACAGCAGGGATAGAGGCTATAGAAGGGCTCCACGCTGTGGACTTTTCCGGAGTTTCTAATCTGCCAGTAGTAGAGAGCAATACTGATTCTCTGATATGGTACCATATCCCAGCCAGTCACCTCTACCGGACTGATTACAGTAGACCCTTTCCATAAAGAAGGGGCAGTGATTTGTCCTCACCAAAATGCACATTTATTATGGGTTTGAATTTGCCTTCTCTATACTAATGCTTCTTCCAGCACCATCATCCATGGATTTATTGAATGCCTTACTCACTTTACGGTAATTCCACACAGCATTAATTCCTACCAAGGAACTCATTTTGCTGCAAAGATATGGCAGTGATGAACTCATATATGGAGTATTTGCTGGTCTTAATATATACCTTGCTTCCTCCAAAAGTTGACCTAATAGATTTGTGGAATAGCTTTATAAAGCTCCAGTTGGAAAACTGAAAGTTTGGTGTTCTCTTCTAAGACATCATGTATGCTTTGAAACAGTGATCAACATATGGTGCTGTTTCTCACACAACCAGAATATAGGCATCTGAGAGTCGTGAGCTTGGCTCCTATCATATTACAAGTAATAACCCACTCATAGAAATTTTGCTTCTCATACCCACGACTTTGGGCTCTGCTGTATTAGGAGGTCTTAGTTCCTAAGGGAACACAATAATGGTTCCACTGAATTGGAAGCTAAGGCCACCACTGGCCCTTTAGGGTTTCTTGTGCAACAGGCAAAGAATTATGTTGCTGTATTGGTTGGGGTGTTGATCCCAGTTGCTGAGGGAGATTTGAGTTCTATGACACAATGGGAGCAAGAAGAACTAATCTGGAATCCAGAAAATTCTCTAGGGTGCCTTTTAATACTTCTGTGTCCAATAGTACAATTTAATGGAAAAGTACAGCAACCCAGTAATGGTTCATTTAGGATACATACCCTTCAGAAATAAAGCTTTTAGTCACCCCACCAGGTAAAGAACACCAAAAAGCCGAGGCACAGTATTCACTGAGGGCAAAGGGGAAAATGAAATGGGTAAAGGAAAAAGGAAGTTCTACCTATCATTATACCCTTGTGACCAGTTCAAAAATGAGTGCTGAAGCAAATATAGCTCTCTTCCTGGTTTGCCTGTGTGTGTGTGTGTGTGTGTGTGTGTGTGTGTGTGTGTGTGTGTGTGTGTGTGGTGAATTTATTTCTTCCTGTCTCTTTTTCCTTAATATTTTATATACAGTTTATTGCTGGCGGTTACCTTTACAAGTTAGTGTTTAGGCTACATATTACTCAAGTGGGACTGTGACTAAAAGACATTGCTCAGGGTGGATAACATGTCACCTAGAGATGGATACAATGACCATTGGAACTTTGTGTCTTTCTCTTTTGAGGAGATGGTGAGAACATCTTTATGCATGTGAAAATTAGTTGCATCTTATAAGGTGAAAACATGAAGTTGGCATATTTAATTTTATGGAAGGTCAAATATGTGTCAAGGAGTGTTTATAGATAAGTAGCCAGAGGGGTGGACTTTAGCAGTTATTTATGCATTGTCTCTCAGTTTCAAATCCACCCTTTTATACTCTGCTCTAAGACAACTGCAAACAACATTTCACAGATGTCTTTGCTATCTGGTTTCCTGTTAGGTTCTACCAATAACTAAAGGGAAATTGGAAGGCAGGAGGAGGAGAGAAGAGACTGCTTTTCTGCTTTTTATGTTTCTATCAGCGTAACCCCAGAATAGCTGTTGGCTCTAGCTTCCGGCTTCTTTTGATATTCCTAGAACCAGTCTCATGCCTTCTCACCCAGCCATAGGTAGGCAATGCCCCTACTCAGAGGTCTGAATCCAATGCCACAGAGTTCATCTCTAAGTTCCTAGGTTCTGATAACTCCAACTTGCCCCTCTTGTTCACTAAAGGATTACCAGTAATAGAAGTTTCCTGCAATTATTATTTCTGGGTTATCTCAGAGTTCTCTTTTCTCTCTTTTAGCCATCCAACTTGGTAATAATTTCTATATATTAAATCCTTTCCATTGAAATACTTAGTGTAGTTTTGTTTTCCTAAATGAACCTTACTGACCTAGTTACACAGACGTATGTCCTTTGAAACAAGATCTCAAAGGTCACTCAGCAAGGCAATGGCTAAGTTTCATTAATTAATAGCTCTAATGTTTCCGAACTTTAAAATAAATTTGTTTTTGTTTTGAGTATAAAAAATAAAAGAACCAAAGATACCTAATTAAATACCTAGCAGTAAAAAGTCATTAACAACAAATCTGTGCCCTTTACAAATGGATATCTTTGTGTAAGTTCTACTTCGTACAACATCAAAGAGATTTAATCCTGCATGACAAAAGCTGGAAAACATAAATGACTCCTCCTTCTCCCTGTTGACTATGTTCTGATTCCTTCTAAACTCAAATGCTGCATTGCAATTGGACCTATAGTGCATTCTCCCTCTATTTGTGTATATAAATATATACTTATCTATAAATTAGTATCTCTACTTTCCTTGAATCACTGACCTGTACTGTAAAACTGCGATTGTTAAATTTTGTAGCACAAAATATTCTAAGACACAATTTATTAATTCATTTTATTCACTATTTCAACAAATATGTATTGTGTATGTAGTATGTTCAAGGGACTATCCTAAGCTGTGGGAATACAGAAGGAGCAAAACAGTCATGTTTCCCACCCTCAGAAGCTTACAGACTATTGGGGAGACAGACATTAAAAAAAATCACACATGCAACTG
>NW_007727563.1:347099-348715 GCF_000696425.1 Galeopterus variegatus
CCCTCAGAAGCTTACAGACTATTGGGGAGACAGACATTAAAAAAAATCACACATGCAACTGAAAAATTCAACAGTGATAAGAGCTAAGGTATACAGTTATAGGTGATAAGGTATAAAATACATAAGAACCTATAACAGAGTTTTGGGATAGGCTGGGGGAAGGGGAAGCAGGATAACAAACCAATATCTTTAACCTAAGAAGAATGGGAAGCCACTGAAGTGTTTTAATTAGGGGGATCTTAAATGATCAAGTATGCATTGGATTTATTAAAAAAATAAGTTCTATAAAATTTGTTCAAGGCAGTGATCATAATGTAAGAAAAGACACTAGATTAAAAGACAACCTGGATTCAAGAAATAATAATTGTAATAGTAATAATTATTATTATTATTTAATAGGTCATAAAGATCTGAATGACAAATACAAAAGTTGTTTATGATACTTCCTAATTTTGTATACAATAGAGTTCTAATCAACTGGTTTTGTATGTAATAGTTAACTCTGAAATATATACCACTACTGTAGTATTAGACATGATTACTTATAAAGATGATAAAACTATTATATCTGTTATTTTTTTCCATCCCTTCAACTAGGCTGAACTTAGCTCTGTCAGACTGTCCCCAGGTATATTCTAAATATAAGTACAGCAGTGAGCAGCTGCTTCTCTCCGGCCCCATCCATTCTTTGCAAAAATGCTGAGATGGTGCTTTTTTTGCTTTAGCTATTGTTTTCCTCTAATTATGTTCAACTTAAATGGCTATAGGAGCTAAAAATACAGCCAAGTAGAGGAGCTATGAGAGCATTTAGTAAAAGTCCTGAATGGATGTCGCTCTCAGAAATCACTTTTTAAATTGGCTTGATGCTCAATACAGAAAAATTCCCAACAGGTTACCAAGCTATCATCATAAAATGGATAGCCAGATTGCTGCCAAACATAATACATGGGACTGACAGTTAATCCAATGGAATTATCGATTCAAAGAGTCATACATTTAAGGAAGCACGGAACCTTAGAATTTTAGAACCGTAAAATAAAACACAATTTTTTAAAAATATAGAAACAGTTTAAAGTAATCTTAAAGTCCATCTGCTTCAACTGTCTACTCTATGTTTGAATCTGTTATAACATCTGAGCCCCCAAGTAGCTGCTAACATTCTATCTGAATGTATAGAGTGATGGGAGCTCATTAGCTCCCTTGGCAGCCTGTTTCATATTTAGGCAGCTTGGAATATTAGAAAGATTGTCTCAAGGCTGAGATGAAATCTGACCCCTGGTAGTGCCTACACACATGTTATGTATGAGATCTAGGTCCTAATTTTCTTCAGATGCTTCCTAATCATTCTCCTGTATTAGAAATCTGGGTTAATCCTGTTTCCTTCCTATCTACTTCTGTACATGATAGGGAACATTTACCAAGTGCATTCTATGTACTTTATAAGCTTTCTAAGACCTTTACGGGTGTAACTCATTTATTCTTCACAATAACCCTATGAGAAAGGGTTATTATTATTCTCATTCTCTGTCATTATCCTCATTGTCCAGAGGAGAAAATTGAGAAACAGAAAAATTATGTACCATGCACAGGTTTCTCAATAGTGAGTGGCCGTAGCT
>NW_007727563.1:349475-351333 GCF_000696425.1 Galeopterus variegatus
ATTGAGAAACAGAAAAATTATGTACCATGCACAGGTTTCTCAATAGTGAGTGGCCGTAGCTAGAATCTAAACTCAGGACCTCTGGCTCCAGAGTTCATGTTCCTAACTTCTATGTTAGAATAGAATATGGGTAAGCATTAAAAATTCTTGTAAAAAGGAATGCTTGAATCCCCCAATTTGGCAAAGATAAGGAACTATCCAACCAATGGACAAATGCCATCAAATGTACAATATGGTCATGGACAAATTCCTACATTCTCTGGACATTAGTTTCCTCGGCAGTAAAAGAAGTAATTCCTTTGAATGTTCTCTAAGGCCCTTTCTGGTACTGAAATGCACAGAGCTCTACTACTACTGATTTGGGTCAGATTAGCTAAAACAATTTCCTAAACTCTGAACACGTGTCAAGCACTGAGTTTAGTCCCAGGAAAACATGAAGAGACACAAATAAAGTCAAATAAATATAAAAAAATGTATATGCAATAATAAAAGCATGTACACCCAGAATGGTAAACTTTATGTGGGGGTAAGAATGGGAGCCAAAGAGGACTCTGGAGAGAAGTTGACACCTAATCAAGGTTTTGAAAACTGACAAAGAGTTTACTTGGTAGATAATTAGAGAAGGACCTTCCAGGTAGAAGAGATGCCATTTTGAGAAGGTAGAGAGGTATGTTTGGGACTTGACAAGGATTTCACTAGGAAAGTGCAAGGGGAGAAGTAGGGAATAAGACCGGAGAGATGGGTAGGAGCCAGATGACAGGACTATGGNAATCAAGGTTTTGAAAACTGACAAAGAGTTTACTTGGTAGATAATTAGAGAAGGACCTTCCGGGTAGAAGAGATGCCATTTTGAGAAGGTAGAGAGGTATGTTTGGGACTTGACAAGGATTTCACTAGGAAAGTGTAAGGGGAGAAGTAGGGAATAAGACCGGAGAGATGGGTAGGAGCCAGATGACAGGACTATGGTGCCAACTAAGGAATTAGAATGAAGCTTTACAGGAGAGCGAGAGGGTAAAAAACAAATGAATTTGCTTCACCACATAGTCTTATTTCATTTTGAAATATAAGCATAATCAGTTGTATAGACATTATTTTGGAACCGAGTTACTCATCAAAAATGACATTCCTGAGACTGAAATTGCATTCAATGTAATAATGAATTTTAACTTTCTTCCTTCATATTCATATGAAAGCCAAGTACACTCTAATATTTTTTAAAACTACAACTCCACTTATGTTGTCATCTAGATAAATTGTCCCAATTATGGGTAAAAAATGGTGCAAATACCAACCTCCTAGAGGGCTGAGGAGAAGAGGTTGAGAATGGTCTGTTCTGTTAGGCTTTGACTTGGCAGCTGTTTCCAGGTTTATAGATACTCAAAGGGATATAAGGAAAAGAAGGATCTAGGGGAGCTACTCAGCGTGTACAGAGATATTGGTAAGAGTTCACTGACAGTGAGGCACCCCACAGGGGACATCTGGACCTTGCTCATTTTTCAGAGTTAAACAAGACTATTGTTCAATGCAACAAAGCAAAATTAAGGGAGGAAAAAACTTATACTAAGTTTCTGTCAATTAGAGACATAGTGGAAATGTAGGAAATTAAAGTTAACCTAAAATGCATTCATACATTTATTTATTCATTCAATCAGCAAACAAATGTTAAGTAAGAAAACAAATATATTAGAACTTAGGTTCTAGTCATGGTTCAGCCATTTACTATCTGTGAGTCCCTGGGAAAACTAATTACCCTCTGTGCCCCAGTTTCCTCAACAATAATAAGAGGCGGAATAATAATAATAATAATAATAATAATAATAATAATAATAATAATACATATAGTTTTAGGGGTGGAGAA
>NW_007727563.1:352017-359510 GCF_000696425.1 Galeopterus variegatus
TAATAATAATAATAATAATAATAATAATAATAATAATACATATAGTTTTAGGGGTGGAGAATAAGGAGGTTGATTGAAGAGATTTCAAGCAGGTAGAAGCAACCAGAATGAGGCGGAGGGAGAAGTGTAGAAAGCCCCCCAGAGTTTTGAACTAGGGCTAGTTATAAAACCAGGGAACACAGAAAGGAAAGAATAAAGAAGTATTTATGAGGTCTTCATTATGTGCAAGACATGCCAGAAGAAAAGCAGATACTTTCAGAGCTGCGGCAATACTGTTATACCTGGGTCATTTAGGAGAAGAAATATAACAACATGATATTGGCAAAATGAGTTCCAGAGGCTACAGAAATTCACCAAAGAAAGAGCTCAGAAAAGATTAGTGCAAACATGGCAGGCAGTAGACAATTAGGAGATTGAGGATCAATTCTAACT
Organism: Galeopterus variegatus; assembly: GCF_000696425.1. Taxonomy (NCBI): domain Eukaryota; kingdom Metazoa; phylum Chordata; class Mammalia; order Dermoptera; family Cynocephalidae; genus Galeopterus; species Galeopterus variegatus. Next base: position 352,450 of record NW_007727563.1, read on the forward strand.
TTATCAAGCCTAACCTCTACCACTACTTTTAAGAACATTTACAGAAATACAGAAATATCCTTATCTAATGGTAAAATCCAGCCATCCAATAAATGTTTGCCATATAATAAAAATACTAGGCATGCAAAGATGCAGGAAAATATATCCCATAATGAAGAAAAAGCCATGTCAAAGTGGACCTAGAACTGATACAGATGTTAGCATTAGCAGAAAAAGATATTGAAACAGTTATTATAACTGTACTCCCTGTGTTCCAAAAGTTAAGAAGAGAAAGGAAAGATATAAATAAGATCCAAATTGAATCTCTATAAGTAAAATTATCATATATGAGTCTAAAATGTACATTGGATGGGAAAAATGGCAAATTAGACATTGCAGATGAAAAGACTGGAAATTTAAAGACATAGTTAAGAAGAGAAAGGAAAGATATAAATAAGATCCAAATTGAATCTCTATAAGTAAAATTATGATATATGAGTCTAAAATGTACATTGGATGGGAAAAATGGCAAATTAGACATTGCAGATGAAAAGACTGGAAATTTAAAGACATGGCAACAAGGCAATAGAAACTATCCAAAGAGAAACACCCACCCACTGTCCCACCCCCTATGAAAAAAGCATCAGTGAGCTGTGGGAAAACCTCAGTCATCCTAATATACATGGAATTGTAACCCCTGAGCAGGCTTGGTGGTGGGGGAGACAGAAAAAATTTCTGAAGAAACAATAGATGAAAATTTTCCAAATTTAATGAAAACTATAAACCTGCTGATCCAAGAAACCCCATGAACCCCAAGCACAAGGAACATGAAGAAAAGTATACCAAGGCACATCACAATCGAATTGCTCAAAACCAGTGATAAAGAGGAAATTTGAAAGCAGCCAGAGGGGAGGAAGCACGTTATGTACAGAGAAACAAGGATAAGAATGAAAACAGGTTTCTCCTTAGAAACAACACAAGTGAGAAGATGTATAGAGCGATATCTTTGAAGTACTGAAAGAAAAATCTTTCAAGCTAGAATTCTATACCTAGCAAAAATCTCAAAACTAAGGCAAAATTAAGGTTTTTCAGACATAAAAAGCTAAAACAACTCCTTACTAGCAGACCTACTATCTAAAACGCATTAAGCAAAGTCATTCAGGTAGAAGGAAATGATACCAGATGGAAATATGGATCTGCCACAAAGAAATTAAGAGTATTATTTAACCATCTAGATAAATATATAAGAATATCTCTTATCATTTAAATAACTGTAAAAGATAATTCACTGCTCAAACAAAATAATAACAAGGTAGTGAGTGTAAGGTTTATAAAGCCTGTAAAAGTGTAAAAGTAAAATGTATGCAAATAATAGCAAAAAGACTGGGAGGTGAGAAATGGAAATATACTACTACAACATTCTTATACTACACATGAAGTAGTTGCTTGAAGGTAGACTGTGGATAGTTAAAGATGTATCCTACAAACCCTAAATAAGCTATAAAAATAATACAACAAAGAGTTGTGGCTAATACACCAACAAAGGAGATAAAAGGGAAACAAAAAATAGTCAAAAGAATATGCCAAAATAGAAGGCAGGGGAAAAAAAGAATAAACAACAGATGGACAAATAGAAAACGAAGAGCAAAATGGTAGATTTAAACTTAACCATATCAACAATCATGTGAAACGTAAGCAGTCTAAATACTGAAATTAAAGAAGCAGAGATTGCCAGATACGATAACAAAGCAAGGTCAAACTATATGCCACCTATAAGAAATGCCCTTCGAACATAAAGACACAAATAGATTAAAAGTAAATGATGGAAAAGATATGTCATTTTAATACTAATAAAAAATAAAAGCTGCAGTGGCTATATTAATTTGAGACTCAGTAGACTTCAGAACAAAGAATATTACCAATGATAAATAAGGTCATTTTATAATGATAAAGGAGTTAATTAATTAGTTAAGACATAATAATCCTAAATATTTATGCATCTAATACTAGAGCTTGAAGATGCATGAAGCAAGAACTGCTAGAATTGAACAAATCCACAATTATAGTCAGAAATTTCACTACTCCTCTTTCAGTAACTAATAGAATACATAGAAAGTCAAAGAATATAGAAGATTTGAACAACACTGTCAACCAAATTGATCTAATTAACATCTATAGAACACTCAACAACAGCAGAATGTATTTTGCTCAGGTGCATGCATTACATTACTAATAGAGATCATATTCTGGACCATAAAACAAGTCTCACATATGTGAAAAACCTGATGGAATCTACAGAAAAGCTATAGGAACGAATAAGTGAGTTTAGTAAGGTTGCAGGATACAAGATAAAAATACAGCTATCCCCAGGGATCTGAATGTGGTTCCATGAACATATCAGCCTATGGGTTTCTCTCATGCTAGGTACTCCACCTAGAATGCTCTTATTTTCCTTCTCCTAATGTTTCGCCTTTCCCACCACGCCCTAAAGACAGCATTGTAAAAAGCCTGCTTATTTTTCAAGGTTGAATTAAAATATCACCTTCTCTATAGTCTTTCTTGACCCAATCCCTCACTCCCCTATCATAGGAGGTAAAATTTATGTATCTTCTAAACACTATATACATATACCGCAAGTGGAACCTACCTCTATCATTAAAAAAACAAAACAAAACTAGTCTATGAGTTACTTGTGAACAAGTAAGATTTTCCTTATTCTTTCCACAAAGTTTAGTGGATAAACAAATACTTTCTCCACTATAGTATTAACAAACTGATGCCTAAGTATCTATGTATGTTTCTGTCTCCACCAAACAGGGAACTCCTTGTGGTTGGGGATTGTGTCTGACTTTTCTCTTATGCTCATTATCTAACACAATGCCTGGCACATGAAAGACCCTTCATGCATATGTGTAGACTGTATGCCTAGATAAAAAGTGTAGAGATGGCCTGAGGTTCCCCAATTTAAAAGGGAATATTTCAAAGACCACAGGATAAGGTCAATAACAAATGAAAGCATGAAAGACATAATTACTCTCTCCTAAGACAGCATTCAGACTGCCTTGAGCAATCTCTCTTCAGGGGCAAACGTTCCACCTTTGCTACCAACCTGTTGGTCAATATTGAGAGCCTGTGGCTAGGACAAATGATGCTGCACTATCTTTTTCTGGCAAGTTAAGAAATCTCCATCTCAATAAAGCATGAGATATGGGAGGGAGGAATTCAATTTATATGGCCATCATAACTCTTCACAAAGGCACTTCCAGGCATAGGACAGAGCAGGTGGAAGGGAGGAGGCCTGCTAGCATCAGAATCTCATTACTGCTGGCTCTGCTGGCCTGAGAGGACAGCACAGAAATGAGTGTCCCAGAGGAAATTTAGCTTGAGAGAAACACTATCTTTTTCTGGCAAGTTAAGAAATCTCCATCTCAATAAAGCATGAGATATGGGAGGGGGGAATTCAATTTATATGGCCATCATAACTCTTCACAAAGGCACTTCCAGGCATAGGACAGAGCAGGTGGAAGGGAGGAGGCCTGCCAGCATCAGAATCTCATTACTGCTGGCTCTGCTGGCCTGAGAGGACAGCACAGAAATGAGTGTCCCAGAGGAAATTTAGCTTGAGAGCAGTGATTCTGCCTTTCAGCATACTGATGGACTAACTCTATTCACTCCCCTGACAAAAAAGATAAGGCTACTTATTTAGCCTAAGAAACTTCACAGCTATGGAAGGGACCTTTTAGAAACCATCTGATTGAATGCTCTCTTTGACAGTTAAGGGGGTAGAGGCCCAGAGAGCAGCAACTCAGAGACAGAGCTCTGCCAGGACTCTGGCCTCTTGGCTACTCTCCACTGTCTTTCATCACAGATTCTGTAAATCCTGTGGATTTCAATGATGTCTACAGGGTAAAGTCTGAATGTATAGGCAATGTCCTCCAAGACCTTTCAGTCTTGATCCTAACTCATCTCTCCACTTTCATTTTCTGCCTCTTCCCTATCTGTATTCCAGCCCCAATGTACATTAATTCACAGTTCCGAGAATATCCCACATACTTTCACACCTCTATGCCTTTGCCTGTGCCATTCCCACTCCCTAAATGACATTTCCTTCTTTTACTACCTGGAATACTCCTACTCTGTCTTCAAAGCCTAGTACAAATGTTGCTTCCCCTTTGAAAACGTTTTGGATGTTCTAAGGCAGAACTATTCCCTACCTGCAACAGGATTATAGCACTTGCTATATGTATCTGTTATAACATTACACTGTATCATAAGTATTTGCTATGCCATATATGTTAATACATACATCTACACATACAGGTTATGTTGTTTGGAGGTGTTATCCATATTTAAAACTGTCAGGATATAGGGGGATATATGGCTTATTTATGATGCTATAAACAGTTTTTATAAAATCATAAATCATTATTTAGAACATACAAGTTATATATATATTCATTAAGATATTCATAGACAATGATGTATTTACTATAAAAACTCTGTAGAATAGTTATGTAGTATATGATATACTTAATATGCAAAATTAGGCTAGGTACATGAATGTAATTCCAAAATTTATATAACATGTACTCTGTAGCATCATCAGGAAAAAATATCCCATGGAAATAAGGGGACTGTCCTGATATAAGAAGAAAAAAAATACAATACAAAATTTCAATATAATTTGAGCCACAAAAGACAAATCATGAGACCTGTTCACTTCTCTGCTTCCTTGGCTCTCCATTTAAAGCTAAATTCCAAAGTCCTTTGCCTACCACATAAAGCCCTTTATAAAAAGGTGGCTATGTACCTCTCTCCATTCCTCCAGCCATCATGAACCATAAACCACATAGCTTCATTGTGGCTCCATACGTGCTTGTCTTCCACTCTTAACCTGGTTAAAAGTTATCTCCAAACTTTAATTCCAGTTTTACCTCATCTGATGTTTCCAGCTTGACTAGTGCAGTGCATTGTATGGCTCCACAAAGTCACTGAAGCTTAATCCCCACTGTAACTATTGAGAGTGGGAAATCCTATCACGATAATTGGAAGGTGGGGCCTTGAAGTGGTGATTAGATTGTAAGGACCATGCCCTAGTTGATGGGTGCAGTTCTGAGGGCTTTAAAAGGAGAGCACATGAGAGTCTCTCTCTCTCTCTCTCTGCTCTCCATTCTGCCATGTGAGACCCCTGTGTCACTGTCATTGCCAACAAGGCCTTCACCAGATCTGTTCCCTGGACTTTGGACTTCCCAGCCTCTGAAACTGTGAGCAATAAATTTTGTTTTCTTATAAACTACCCAGGTTCAGGTATTTATGTTATAAGCAACAGAAATGGACTAACACATGTAGGTACCTCTTTTGGCCTCTCACAATCCCTAGGCTTTGCTCTGTCATAGCACAAATCACACCATGTGGTCACTGTTCAAATTTCAGTCTCTCTCATTACACTAAGGACCTTGATGGCAGGGATCTAATTGGTCAGTCTACAGACATTTATTGAGTGTTTACCAATATTTATTATCGGGCATTATTCTAGGTGGTTATGAAATAGCAGTGAGCAAAACAAAGTCCCTGCCTCCAAGGAGTTTACATTATATCAGGAGAAGACAGTCTTAAATGAGTAAACAAAAATTAAATGAGATAATTTTAGCTACTGATACATGCCATGAAGAAAATTAAATGGTATAATGTGATAGTGACTGGGGTGGTGGTGGTGCATTTTTAACTAGAATGATCAGAAAAATCCTCCCTGAGCAGAAAACCTTGACTGAGACCTGAATGATGAAAATTCCCTTATGAGAAGAGTGCCAAGTTTCAGAGAAAGAAATGAGCTTATCACCATGTCTGAATGGCAGAAAGAAGGTCACGGTTGCTAGATAATAGTGACTGAGTGGAGAGGGAGGAACAGTATGCAGAAGTCAGGTACTATAGCACCTTACTGGCCCTGGTAAAGACCTTAGATTTTATTTAAGTTGTAATGGAAGCCAATGAAAGGTTTTAAGCAGGGTGATATGATCTGGCTTCTGTGTGAAGAATAGACTCTAGGGGACAAGAAGCAGGGAGACCAGTCCAGGGCTGTTTCAGTAGTCCAAACAAGAAATGATAGTGACTTGGGCTAGGGTAAAGGCAGAAGATATGTGGGAAAGTGATTGGATTAGGGATCTGTATTAGAGATAGAGCTAGCAAGACTCATTAATGGACTGGATGTGCTATGTGAGGGAAAGAGAGAAGGTGATAATATTCCCTGGTTTTTACCTGAGGCCACTTACTGTGATGAAACAGACCGGAGTTTCTGTTTTGGATGTATTCATTATGACATGCCTGCTAGACATCTGGATAGAGATGCTGTGTAGGCAGTTTGATCGTACTAGTCTAGAGTTCAGGAGAAGTTCAGGTTGAAAATGTAGATATGGAACTCATTAGCATATGGTGGACATTGAAGATATGGTAATGGACTGGATTAACCCAAGAATGAGTACACCTGAGAAGAGAAGAGAAGTCAGGGTGGCTACAGTACTTCAATATTTAAAATATGCTAGAGAAGGAGCCAGAGAAAGAGTGGCCACTGAGGAGAAAGAAGAGGAGAAGGTGCGGGAAGAGAACCACCAGAGGAGTGTGGCATCATGAGAGCCTAAAAAGAAAGTATTTTATGGAGTAGGTTATGAGTTAACTGTGTGAAGTGTTTCTGGAGAACCAGTAACATGAAAATAGAGAAGTAACATGACCATTAGAATTAGCAGGATGGCGGAATAGGATGTTCTTGATAAAGGCAGTTTCAGAGGAATATTGGGGATGGAAGCTCAACCAGAGTGGACTAAGAAGAGTGACAGAAAGATAAGTATAGATAACTAATTGGAGAAGTTTTGCTATAAAGTGGGGCTGAAAAATGGGTTATAGCCAGAGGAAAACGTGGGCTCAGAGGAGTATCCTTCTTTTCTTTTCTTTTCTCTCTCTCTCTCCCTTCCTTCCTTCCTTCCTTCCCACCTGTCTAAAATAGGAAATCTTATGGCTTATTTGCTTTCATATAGGAAAATCCAGAAAGTGATAAATTTAATATGTAGAAGAGATAGGGATAATTATAG
>NW_007727563.1:360473-364335 GCF_000696425.1 Galeopterus variegatus
TAAGTAAGCCAGTTCCAAACAAAATTGCACATTATCTGACCCCATGAATTGAATCTTCTTAACTTGAGAGGAAGAACTCTATAAGTACAAAGTCTCAGACTATAATCCTGGGTCTTCAGTCACCAGCTGTAAAATCCTGACCAAATTACTTAAACTCTCTGAGCCTAAAGTTTCTCATCCATAAAATGAGAACAAAATGCCTACTTCATAAGAATATTACAAAAATCAATCAGATACTATACATAAAGCACTTGGCACAGAGCCTGACACCTAAGTGCTCAATAAATGGATACTGCCACCAGCGATGTATATTGCTATCATTGCTGCCACTCCTTTAATATTGATTACCATCAAACTCTTCCATTTGTTTCCTCAAACAGATTTCAAGTGCCTGAAAAGTAAGAGACCCTGTCATATAAGCCTTTCACAGTAGGTTTCTGTTTGAGATTATGGTGAATATAACTGCTTTGGGCATTTCAAAAAGAGAAAGAACCTTTAAGGGTGAGTAGTCAGAGAAAGCATGAAGCCAATAGTTTAAAGATTGAAGCCAAACTATTTCATGTTTACTTGTATTTTTTTTTAAAATACATTAATTATCCTTTCTATCTTCACTAGAGTTTGTGGAATGAGAATTTTTCTTCTAATTTCATAAATTAAGAAACAGAGACTTAGAGAAGTGAAATGACTTGTTCAAGGGCTCAGTTAATAAGTGTGGGGATGAAATGTCTGCGTTCAAATGCTGTGCTCTCTACTACATTTATTTTTGAAACGTGCTACAGGAAGAGCCAAATGAAGGAGAATGAGACTGGCAATAGGAATGAGGAGCCCATCTGAGCTACAACTGCCCCCCTGACCTTACAGGGTACAGTGGAGGCTGGTGGATGACCCCTTAATCTCTTCACCCCCTCTTCCTAGGCATATGGTTAGACCACATTTCCTATGAAAACTCCCACTGCAGTGAAGTCTAGCCATGTCACTAAGTTCTGACCAGTGGCATGTAAATGAGAATGATGTGTGCCGTTTGGGGCCTAAGCTTTAAGACAATGGGCTTGCTTTCTCTACTACCTTTTTCTTCTTCCCAACAGGTAGAACTTGAGGGGACCGGAATTTGTACAGATGAGAAAAATGCCCTGGGTGAAGGTAAGTCAGGGCATTGGAAGGAACGTGAATTCTGAATAACTGTGAGGAGTACAGCTGGCTGCCAACCTAGACGGATCAATTCAGAATCATTTTGTGAAAGAGAAATAAACTTCATTTTTCTTTAAGTCACCATACTGTTGGGTTTCCTTGATCATTAATAAAATGGATGCACACTTGAGAGATGGCTGCAGGAGAGGAGGATTGGGAGAATATAGCAGCTGCCTGAATATCTCTTCATGGCTCTCCTGTGGCAGAGGGGGCAGATAAGTCCCACATACACCTAGAAGCAGAATGAGAACAGATTCACGACTGGGATCCAGAGACAAGAGTTCACTCCCATTAAAGCAGAAACTCCCTTTCAGAGTTGTTCTGCTCTAGTGAGGGATGTCTTTAAAGGTAATGAGTTCCATGTCAGTTCAGGTGTGGTAGTAGGGAATGGATGACCTACCGATAAAAGTGCTACAGCCAGGGCTTATGCTTTGTTGTGGGGTTGAACAAGATGACCTTTAAGGGCCTTCCCATTTGTGAGAGTCTAGACTACACAGGAAAACAAATCTCATCCAATTAAGGACCTCAGAAAAGTAAGTGATGACTCACTGATATAGAAGCTGGCTGTGCCTGGAGTTCAATTGCCCTAATAATCATCATCATCACAGAAGTTCTATTGGCTTTTTCCCCCTTTGATTAAAGTCCTCAGAAATACCTTCAGGCTCCCTTCCAAACAAATGGCCCATTACAGAAACTCAATTTTAATCTGATCTCTCCTTCAGTAATTACATTCTTGGTCAAGGGAACAGGACATTCACTTAATGAAGGGGATGCAGCTCAAAGGGTAAGCACTGCAAACATCCAGAAATGAAGAGAATGCATTTGGCATGACATGCCTCTATCAAAGCACATTTAAAAATGCTGTTCAGCATGGAAAAAGCCCTGGCTTAGAAGGCAGGAAGACTGGGTCCTGTCTTGCCCTTGATCCTGACTCACTTTCTCTCACCGGTTTTCTGCAACCCACCCCACTCCCACGCAATCCATATTCCTCAAAGATGCCTGAAGAATTTCCAAAAACCCAAATATAATTAAGATTCTCTGTGCTTTAAATGCTCCCTGGAATCCCCACTGTTTTGGGATAAACTCTAGTATGACCTACAATCTCCTCAAACCCCATTATCTAGACCCTGTATGCCTCTTTCCAGCATCAACAGGATTCATTCTATTTGAGCCATACTCAGCTTCCTTAAGTTCTTAGAAATAGACTCTCTCTTTCCTCAATCTTTTTACATGGTGCTCTCTGTCAGGAACATTTTTCTCCCTCGCTAAGGGAGATCATTTGGCCAGAGAGATCCCTGAGGAAGTAATGCTTTGACATAGTATAGGGATTATACTACAAAAGCATGGCCTTTGGAGCCAGACTTCCAGGTTGGAATCCTCGCTCTGATACTTACTAGCTGGGGAAGTCACATAACTTCTCTGGGTGTTAGTGTCCCCATGGATAAAACAGGAATCATAATAGTAGAGCTTTTAGAATCATTACTTGTAGAGCTTTAATGAGAATGAAATTAGTAAATATTTAAAAATCACTTACTATGTGCCAAATACTAAGTGCTTTCTAAATATTTACTAATTTCATTCTCATTAAAGCTCTACAAGTAATGATTCTAAAAGCTCTACTATTATGATTCCTGTTTTATCCATGGGGACACTAACACCCAGAGAAGTTATGTGACTTCCCCAGCTAGTAAGTATCAGAGCGAGGATTCCAACCTGGAAGTCTGGCTCCAAAGGCCATGCTTTTGTAGTATAATCCCTATACTATGTCAAAGCATTACTTCCTCAGGGATCTCTCTGGCCAAATGATCTCCCTTCTGCATATATTTTATTAGAGCACATGAGTGCTCTGGGAAGACAGAGATCCCATTTTCTTGCCCAGTGCTGTATCTCTAGCACCCAGCATACAGTGGAATCTCAGTAATGGGTTTTTATTGATAATAAATATATAAATAAGAGTCAGTTTTCTAATATGTAAAATTAGGACATTGATCCTGGTCTAAATTTTTTTCTATTGCTTTGAATAAGAAAGAGTCCTGAGTTCAGATGTTGGCCTTCATACAAGGTGAAAAACTGTCATAATGCAGGTCATCTAACTATTTGAACCTTAGCTGTTCTCTTTGTATAATAAGATTGGATTAGATAGCCTTAATGTCCTTTTCAACGCTAAAACATTTCAGGTGTATATAACCAATGAATATTAGGGGAGGGGGGAGTGTTATGGAGAAATTTTGTTATACTTTCCTAGTTTAATGTTGTCTATTTCTGGCCTGATGTAAAACTATTACTGTATATATCACTAAGAACAGAGAAAAATCTCAAGGCTTGGGAGCATAATTAGTTTTTCAGGCTTGTGAGAGATGTAGAGAATTTAAGAGTAATAGAAGACATGTACAGTGAAAAGAAAAGAATACAAAAGTCAAAGACAAAAGCTCAGGGTGGAGCACTGAGCTTTTGTTCAACTTACCAACTGTATCATCTGAACAAGTCAGTTGATTGGTAAGTTCAGATTCTAAACTGGACTGAGTTAGCATTTTGCCTATGGATATTGCTTTCTCCTTCAAGCATTATGTTTTTGGGAGCTTGCAGATCTGCTTCCTTTATTTTTTATTATTATTATTTTTTTTTTTGTCTTTTTGTCTTTTTTCGTGACCGGCAACGGATCGCAACCCTCAGT
>NW_007727563.1:365186-368210 GCF_000696425.1 Galeopterus variegatus
TCCGAACCCTTGGCGGGAGCGCCGCCGCGCTTCCCAAGCGGCGCACTGTAGCAGTGCGCCAGTAAGCTTCAGTGGCCTAAGGTTTCCTGTGGAGTATACATAAAGCAAATGTATTTCACAGGGCCTGGTTTTCCAAAGCCTTGCGGTTTCAAATGTTACCCTTGAAAAAGACAGGAAATTTTCCCTAGGCTGTAGTCTCTGTTGTAAGATAAAGAATTGTAACACAGCAAGATTGCTGGTTCAAAGACAGACAGTTTACTGATTGATATGTAAAGATACTGGGAAATTGCTGTAAGAAGAGAATGTTTGCTAAAATCAGGCTATTGTTGGTGGATCAACTTAACTTCTTGCAAATCGCATTATGGAATGTCACCTTGCTTGTCTCACTGAATGTTACCAGCTTCTATTGTTAAACTTGTTAAACTATACTTAGCAAAAACCCCACCTGTGTTCTCTTCTGGTAACTTCCCAGTCTGGAGAATAAATGTGGGAAGAGAACCCCAATTCATGGTTAATTTCCTAAATGGAAGGAATGCCTCTATCTCGAGGGTTCTGGGAGATTAACCCCTTTTCAGGGCTTCTCACTGCTCAGAAGAGATGGGCATTGAGTAATCTTTTCTCACCCAGGGGAAAAGGGGTGACAAATCTGTGGGAGGCAAAGGAACAGTTTCCAGTCTTTTGTACTTTCTGCACCCATCCCCAATCCCCACCCCCTTAAAGTTCAAAGAGGAACTAAAGTGTTGGAACTCATAACATGACCCATTAGATAATGACATCTCAAAGTGGCTAACATCAACTTGAAATCTTCAATTAAGAAGAAGTTATTTAGCCCTTATTATGTTATATTCTGGGGGAAAAAAACACATGACCCATTAGATAATGACATCTCAAAGTGGCTAACATCAACTTGAAATCTTCAATTAACAAGAAGTTATTTAGCCCTTATTATGTTATATTCTGGGGAAAAAAAAAAAAAACTTGGACAAGTCCTTAACTTCTGTTCTCATCTATAAAATGGGAACATTTGAGTGCAAGTACAGGAAGTTACAAACACTCAAGGACTAGGCAGAAAGATTCTAACTTTCTGTCTGGTCTGGTTCTTTAGTAGAAAGTTCCTCTTAGTGATCATGTTTGCAGTGATCTGTGCTTCTCATCACTGTAGGTGGCATCACAATCTACCCAGACTCCCAAACCACAAACCAGACCTCCTTGACACCAACCCTAATCTTCTCTTTCCACAACCCACTGGTCAGCAAGCCCTTTTACTTCTAACTCCTGAATATCTCTTTAGTGTCTTTAACATCTTAATTCTCACTACTGTGGTGCTTCGTACATGTCTAGCCAAGATTACTGTAATAGCTTCCTTATTTGTCTTCCCATACCAATCTCTCCTGCTCCAGAGACAGTTCTTAAATTTGACGATGTCACTTCTTGCTTAAACAACATCAATGATACCAACTGCCCTCAGGATAAATCCGAACCTCTGGGGTGTGATGTATAAGAATCCCCACAATATGTGCTCCACAGATTTGGATTAAATATTTGGCTTTACCACTATTCTACGATTGGGCCCTGGAGAAAGTTAGTTTCCTTAATTCTCTGTTTCTTCATCTGTAAAATGGGATAATCATCTCTATCCTGTAGGGTCATGGTAAAGATTACATTAAATACTATGTTTAAGGTGCTTAGTACAATGTTTGAAACACAGCTAAAGTATAAAAAATGATACTTCTTTTTATTATCAAAAAGCTCAAATCTGATGTATATAATTGGGTAAGGAGATGACAAATATGGTAACAATCATGGACAGATCAGAAAAAATAGATGTGTAAGCAGCAATTCCATGCAAGTTCAGAGGCAGGAGGTCATAAACACTGACTGAGAAGTGACAGGAGCCTCTCAGAGGAGGTAGTATTTGATCTAGGTCTTGAATGGTTATCTGGGGTAACTATCTTGGACAGAGTTTGTTGGCCTACTTTGATGGCTGGTTTTCTCTGTCCCGTTCTGGGGCCTTGCTCACTGAAAGTTGAAATAATTAGCATGGAGGTTCTGTTCTCCAGGCTATATGATACACTCACTTGTTCTACTCATGAGACTAAGGGCTTATTTTCCAATATGATTGATCCCTTAACCTTCAGAGACTCAAACATTTTCTCTACCTCTAAAACAATAGAAAATTAAAAGAACAATTTCTCTTTACTTTCTAAGTCTTGGCAACCTAAAATAGGAGAACGAGGGAGAGAACATTTAAGGTCTCGTTGGTTTCAACTCTCGACAATGTAATGTGTAATTTTTCTCATTGGAATTTCAAAAACTCTTATTATTTAATCTGTTATTTATTCTGTTAAAGTACAGTCTTGCTTAAGAGCAAAAGGATTAATGGTTTCAAATTCCAGCAGGTTGACCTTTATTCTACATTAAAATGCTTATTTGAAACCACTCTACCACAGCTCTCATAAGCCATTTGGTATTGAACATTGAAGAAATATAAAGTTTAACTCCCACTCCAGTCAGGAAGCAGGATTTTAGAAATAAAAATAGGCTTTTGTAATGTGTATGCATAGATGCATGAAAGGTGCTTTGTGGAGTTTGTGCACAGACCAGGTNAGCCCAAACAGAATCCATTATCTGGTTCTCTACAATGTTCTTGGAGATAAACGTGGGCTGACATCCATCTCTCTAGCTTCCCCCTGGGACTCTGGCTTTTCACCATAGTGTCTAAATAGTCTAATGAGAAATTTTTTTGTCATTTTAAATGTGTGCTAATTGGCACCAACTCAAGAGATTAACATCTCATTTCCACAGTGCCCCAGAGTTGGGCCTCCATTCAATCTCCTTCTCTTACTAAGCGTAACACCCATACCCTTATATGGGATCCACCAAATGAAATGATAACTTTCTTTCCAGAACTCTTTTTGTCCAGTGTCTGGGTTTTTCTTTCACTCTCAGTGTGAACAAAACAAATCCAACTGGCAGGAGGCTCCTAGTGTGGAGACACGGCATTCCTATAAATGGAGTCAGAAA
>NW_007727563.1:368500-370183 GCF_000696425.1 Galeopterus variegatus
GACTCTGAATTCCCATGGAAACTAAATTTCAAGTTTGAAAGGAACTCTTAAAGCCAGTCACAAAAGATCACATAGTCAATGATTTCACTTCTACGACCTGTCCATAACAGGTGACTCTATAGAGACAGAAAGTAGATTAGTGGTTGCCTAGTGCTGGGGAGGGGTTTGGGGGAAAATAGGGAGTGACTAATAATGAGTATAAAGTTCCTCTCTAGGGTGATGAAAATGTTCTAAAATTGAATGTGGTGATGGCTGCACAACTCTTTGAATATACTAAAACCCACTGAATTGTACACTTTAAATTGTAAATTGTAAATTGTAAATTTTCATGCTTTATGTTTAAATAAAGATTTTATTAAAAACAGAAAGAAAGAAGAAAGAAAGAAAGAAAGAAAGAAAGAAAGAAAGAAAGAAAGAAAGAAAGTTCAATACAATGGTTTAAAAAGCAGGCAGATTAGAGGGAAGCCCAGGGCTCCCTCTTTTGGTTTGGAGGTCATTTAGAGTAAATTTTCTTAATTTTTTCCCAGAATATAAGGGTGACAGACAGTAACGGGCCTGGGTTTTAGCTACAACTGTCTGCTGAAGAGGCACTAGGTGCAGGGAAAAGACAGAGAGAGAGGGAAGGGGGATGAGAGAGAGATACAGAGAAACAGAGAGACCCAGAGATAGAGACATAAAGACAGGGAGAGAGAAGACCAAAAGACACAATTATGAGCAGGTGGGAGGGCAGAGTCTATGNCAAAATCCTGACTAAGGGTGCCTTATGGCACTATAGATATGATGGGCACATGAGAAGGACAATATATTGGAGACAGCACTAGACTGAATGAATTGAATGAAATGAAATGACATATAAAAATTACCTCTCATAGAGCTGGCCCAGAGCAAGGTACTCGAATGAGTCATGGCCCCCAATGTGTCATTCCACAAACTGATAGGAAATGTCTCACCTATGCCAGGCCCTGAGCTGGGCACTGGGGACATAGTAATGAATCAGACCCAGTCCTTGCCCACAATTAATTTACAATCTAGCAGGGAGAGAGGGGGAAGGATGATTCTAGGCATAAAATGCTGGATTAGAGGGAAGCACAAAGCACTGAGGGAAGCAAAGAGGAAGGAGGGCCTAAGTCTGTCTGAGCAATCAGGGAAACCTTCAAGTGATGGGAACATTTGATCTGGGTCATTAGCCATGAGTAGGTGTTCTCAGAGTAGTTGACCTGAGAAAAGGCAGATGGAACACTTGTGTGAAGGCCCACAATATGTGCATGAAGTACACGTGTTGTTTGAGCACAGTGAGCAGTTTAAGATGGGTGGAGTATATCATGCCTCATGGGGTGGAGGTAAATAAGACTGGAAAGAGTTTGGAGCAAGATGTTATATGAGCACTGCCTTTCATCTTGCAGTCCAAATAAACTGCAATGGTGATATTGGGGGAGATGGGAACAGGCATAGGCAGAGCCAAGATATGAACCTGGGTCACAGACCTTGAACCCTACATTCCCCACAATGAGTAGCATAAAAAGGAACCAAGGATACTTAGTCTGAAAAATAATATCACCCATCTGTTGATAAATGCAGGCCATGCATCAAAAACACAAAAATGAAAATGACATTCGATGTAGGACTCTGAATTCCCATGGAAACTAAATTTCAAGTTTGAAAGGAACTCTTAAAGCCAGTCAC
>NW_007727563.1:370600-375100 GCF_000696425.1 Galeopterus variegatus
AAAGAAAGAAAGAAAGAAAGAAAGAAAGAAAGAAAGAAAGAAAGAAAGAAAGAAAGACCCTTCAATACAATGGTTTAAAAAGCAGGCAGATTAGAGGGAAGCCCAGGGCTCCCTCTTTTGGTTTGGAGGTCATTTAGAGTAAATTTTCTTAATTTTTTTGCCAGAATATAAGGGTGACAGACAGTAACGGGCCTGGGTTTTAGCTACAACTGTCTGCTGAAGAGGCACTAGGTGCAGGGAAAAGACAGAGAGAGGGAAGGGGGGTGAGAGAGAGATACAGAGAAACAGAGAGACCCAGAGATAGAGACATAGAGACAGGGAGAGAGAAGACCAAAAGACACAATTATGAGCAGGTGGGAGGGCAGAGTCTATGAGGGAGAGAAAAATATTTACTAAGTAAGGCACTGTGTTAGGTACTGTAGTGGATTGAATTATGTCCTCCTAAAACTCATTGAAACTTGTATTGTGTCCCCCGAGTTTTATGTATTAGAAATTTAGCCCCCACTGTGACTGTTAAGAGGGTGGGAAATCCTACTAAGTAATTGAAAGGTGGAGCCTTGAAGGGGTGATTGGATTGTAGGAACATACAGTAGTGAATGGATTAAAAATGGCGGTTATGGGCATTGTTCTGAGGGCTTTAAAAGAAGGAGAGAGTCTGTCTTTCTGGTCCTCTCTCTCTGCTCCACCATTTTCTACAATGTGATACCCCGCTGTCACTGTTGCCACCACCAAGGCCTTCATCAACTGTGTTCCCTGAACTTTGGACTTCCCAGCCTCAGAAACTGTAAGCAATAAATTTCATTTTCTTTAGAAATCACCCAGTTGCTGGTATTTTCTTATAAGCAACAGAAACGGACTAATACAGGTACTTAACATACGAGCATGTAGTTCTTATAAGATGGGAAGAGAGAGCTGAGGGATTCCAATTCACTCCTGTAGGTTCTTTCAAACCCATAGCTCCAGGAAGTAGGCCCATTCCCAGAGGGGAATTCTCAAATCTGTTGTGGTTTCTGGTGCTGTTGAGGAAGTGCTATGTTATCCATAAGCAGGAACTATCTCTAACCCATGCCTGAAATTCCACTATTCCATCTGCTCTCTCAGTTTAAGCCTTTGTCCTCTTTTCCAATTCCAACTCCTGAGTGAAGGATCCAGGATCGCCTTCGGCTGAGTTGGAGAAAGTGAGCATGACAGCAAAGAAAACCAACAGATGAGTATTTGTAGATAACATGCATGTGGTGATATGACTTGCTTGTGGTATGTTGGTGGTGTCCAGGAAACCTCCACAGAATGTGACTGCAATAAGCTCGGTCTCTTCTTTACTCATCATGGGATTACTACAGAGCACTTAGCAACACTGAGCAATGTCCAGGAATTCTAATGAGAAGCTGGTTGCAGCAGAAGAAAAATTTCTGTAAAGAGCACTGAAAGTCTTGATGATTCAGAAAGTAATGGCAGAACAGGAACTTCCTGAGGAGCCCTTTATTTTACAAAGTTGAAAAGGAGGCACTTCACAATACCCAGACAACCCTCCAATTTTAAGTTTATAAGCTCCATTTCTGCCACCGAAGAAGATGCTTCTCTGAGTTTCCTCACTTCACTGTCCATACCATATGCTGTGCCTTACACTAGCTCTTCTATATTCCATTTGCTGTTTCCCAACTCCCAACCCTCCGAGAAGTTCTTGCCTCTTCTAGCCACTCATTGCTACATCGGGAGGCAGCACTGAGCTAGGAGCTAAGGCACTTGGCCCTGCCACTTTCTAGTTGCAAGATCCTGGACAAGTCACTTTCTCTTCCTAAGCCATTTTACATTGGAAGTATATGGCTTCCAGGTCCCTTATAACTCAAAAAGTTGATTATTCTATCATCCTTCAAGGTTTAGTTTAAGTCCTACATTCTCTAGTAAGTCATCTCTGACTATCTCGTCCACCCCCATCTTGTTCTCTTCTATACTGTATTGTCCTTATAATTGGGCCCACACATTTGGACAATGTTAAAAGTGTTAAAGTCTCATCTCTCTCTCTCTAATGCAATAAAATACCCTAGAGGAAGTGGCTTTCCTTATCATGTGCCATTCCATCCTTCCTCCCTGTGTATAGCCCAGAGCTGAATTGAGCTGAATAAATATTTTTAAAATGGAGAAGGAATCCTGCCAAAAAAGGATGCTCTATTTCTGGGTAACTGACTGGAAATGGCCTTCTCAACCCTATATTATCAGTTTTCTGAGCAGACTGGTGAGCGAGAGCATTCTAGGCAATGGGAACAGCATGAAGTACAAGATAAATGCTTTAGACCAAGAGGTAGTATAACATTGTGGTTAATAGTATAGGCTTTGGAGCCAAATTTGTTTTGACTTTCAGTTCTCACCACCTAATAGCTTATACTCTTGTGCCTCAGTTTCCCCTTTTGTAAAATGTTGGGGCCACTAATAGTACCTACCTCATAAGGCTGTTAGAATTAAATGAGTTAGTATATGGAAAGTTATTGGAACAATACCTAGCAACATCGCAAACATTCAAAAAAGGTAAGCCATAATTATTCTTGGATCATAAAGTTCACCAATACTGATTCTGTCAAGGGTAAAAAGATTTGACACTGAGTTCACTGGCAGGGGTCAGATCATAAAGAACTTTGCACAGAAGATATGGATAAGTTTTTAGACACATATAAATTACCAAGACTGAACCAAGAAGAGATAGAAAACCTAAACAGACCAATAACAAGCAAGGAGATTGAAGCAGTAATCAGAAATCTTCCAACAAAATAAATCCGGGTCTGGATGTCTTTACAGCTGAATTCTATCAAACTTTTAAAGAGGAGTTAATACCAATTCTCAGGAAAATGTTCCAAACAATTGAAACAGATGCTATTCTCTTAAACTCATTCTACGAGGCCAACATAACTCTGATACCAAAACCAGATAAACACACAACAACAACAACAAAATTACAGGCCAATATCCTTGATGAACCTAGATGCTAAAATCCTCAACAAAATATTAGCAATCAGAATACAGCAACATATTAAAAAAATTATACACTATGATCAGTGGGATTCATCCTAGGGTGCAAGGATGGTTCAACATATGAAAGTCAATAAATGTGATACGTCACATAAATAAACTCAAGGACAAAGACCATATGATCATTTCAATAGATGCTGAAAAAGCATTTGACAAAATTCAACATTCCTTCATGATAAAGACTCTCAACAAATCAGGTATAGAAGGAAAATATCATACACAATAAAAGCCATTTATGACAAGCCCACTGCCAGTATTACTCTGAATGGGGAAAAAATGAAGGCCTTCCCCTTAAGGACAGGAACAAGACAAGGATGTCCACTCTCACCACTTCTATTCAACATAGTACTGGAGGTACTAGCTAGAGCAATCAGGCAAGAGAAAGAAATAAAGGGAATCCAGATTGGAGAAGATGAAGTCAAACTTTCCCTATTTGCAGATGACATGATACTATATATAGAAAACCTAAAGAATCTATCAAAAA
Source organism: Galeopterus variegatus (assembly GCF_000696425.1). Lineage (NCBI taxonomy): Eukaryota > Metazoa > Chordata > Mammalia > Dermoptera > Cynocephalidae > Galeopterus > Galeopterus variegatus. The sequence continues at coordinate 374,106 of NW_007727563.1, forward strand.
CTCCTAGAGCTGGTTAATAACTTCAGTAATCTTGCACAATACAAAATAAGTGCCCCAACATCATAGCATTTATATACTCAAACAGAAATAAAGTAAGCCCATTTACAATTGTCACCAAAAAATATGATACCTAGGGATCAATTTAACCAAGGAGGGTAAAGACCACTACAATGAGAATTACAAACCACTTCTGAAAGAATTTAAAGAAGACACAAAAAGATGGAAATATATTCTATGCTCTTGGATTGGAAGAATTAACATTGTGAAAATGTCTATACTACTGAAAGCGATCTACAGATTCAATGCAATCCCCATCAAAATACCAATGACATTCTTCACAGAAATGGAAAAAGCAATCTTACCCTTCATATGGAACAACAAAAGACCCTGAATAGTCTAAGCAATGCTGAGCAAAAAAAACCAAAGCATAACTCTGTCTGACTTCAAATTATACTACAAAGCTGTTGTAACCAAAATAGCATGGTACTGGTATAAAAATAGACATTCAGACCAGTGGAGTAGAATAGGGAACTCAGAAATTGCCCCTCAGGCTTATAGCCATCTGATATTGGACAAAGGCAACAAAAATTTACATTGGGGAAAAGATCACCTCTTCAACAAGTGGTGTAAAAACCTAAAGAATCTATCAAAAAACTCCTAGAGCTGGTTAATAACTTCAGTAATGTTGCACAATACAAAATAAGTGCCCCAATATCATAGCATTTATATACTCAAGCAGAAATAAAGTAAGCCCATTTACAATTGTCACCAAAAAATATGATACCTAGGGATCAATTTAACCAAGGAGGGTAAAGACCTCTACAATGAGAATTACAAACCACTTCTGAAAGAATTTAAAGAAGACACAAAAAGATGGAAATATATTCTATGCTCTTGGATTGGAAGAATTAACATTGTGAAAATGTCTATACTACCCAAAGTGATCTACGGATTCAATGCAATCCCCATCAAAATACCAATGACATTCTTCACAG
>NW_007727563.1:376100-378761 GCF_000696425.1 Galeopterus variegatus
TGGGAAAACTGGATATCCATATGCAGAAGAATGAAACTAGATACGCATCTCTCACCATACACTAAAATCAACTCAAAATGGATTAAAGACCTAAGTATAAGACCCCAAACTGTAAAATTACTAAGGGAAAATATAGGTGTAACACTTCAGCAGTTAGGTCAGGGAACAGGCTTTATGAGCCCCAAATCACAAGCAGAAAAATAAAAAAATAAACAAATGGGACTATGTCAAACTAAAAAGCTTCTTTACAGCAAAAGAAACAATCAACAGAATGAAAAGACAATCTACAGAGTGGGAGAAAATTTTTGCCAACTACGCATTCGATAAGGGACTAATATCCAGAATATACATAGAACTCAAGCAATTATACAGTAAAAAATAAATGACCCAATTAAAAAATGGACAAAGGAGCTGAATAGACATTTTTCAAAGGAAGACATACAAATGGCCAACAGATACAGGAAATAATTCTCAACATCACTAGTCATCAGGGAAATGCAAATTAATACTACATTGAGATCCCAACTCGCCCCAGTCAGACTGGCTATAATCAAAAAGACAGTGAATAACAAATGCTTGTGAGGTTGTGGAGAGAAGGGAACACTACTGCACTGCTGGTGGGAATGTAAATTAGTACAACCACTTTGGAAAACAATTTGAAGGTTTCTCAAACAACTACAGATAGATCTTCCATATGATCCAGCAATCCCTCTTTTGGTTATATATCCAGAGGAATGGAAGTCATCATGTGAAAGAGATACCTGCACTCCCATGTTTATTGCAGCTCTGTTTACAACATCAAAGGTATGGAGCCATACTCAATGTCCATCAATAGATGATTGGATAAGGAAAATGTGGTAATATATACACTATGGAATACTACTCTGCCATGAAAAAGAATGAAATACTCCCATTTGCAACNAGAGGGATAAATACCACATGTGCTCACTCATATGTGGGAGCTAAGAGAGAAAGGAAGGCAAAGAAAGACCATAGTAGTGCCATGATCCAACAGATGGAGGGAACATTCCTAGGGCTACAAATTGGAGTTGAGGGGAGAGGGGGAAGCGGAAGAAGGTTGGGGGATAATTGGGAGGGAACAAAGGGTACAAAAATAATTTCTGGTAATGGATATGCACCCAGTATGAATGTGGCCCACACATCATGGACAGGAGGGGAGACAATCAGCTTTATACCTCATGAATATTCAAAATAAATAGATTAATTAATTTAAAAATAAATCAATAAATAAATTTGCAGGCTTTCCTTTAAAAAAAAAGAACTTTGCATAACCTATAAAGAAGTTTAGATTTTTTTCCACTTGAATAAATGAGGAATTGATAACAGAATGGGAACTGAAGATCAGACTTGGTTCTAGGAGATCTCTCTGGAGCTTTTGGAAAATAACTTGAAGGGAGGTGAGAATGGAAGCAGAGAGAATTTCAAAGGCTGTGAAAATAATCTATGAGGGATGTTTGGTAGCTCAGAACACAGCTTCACATTTCTGTTCAGTGCAAAATGCCTCAAATGTTGTCTCCAAATCTGCCTTCCAACGGAGGACGGAAGGTGGACCAGGCTTGCATAGATTGACCACTGCACAGCTTTTCTTCCAGCAGCCCATTCCATGTGCCCTCCCCAGGCCAGGCCAGCCTCTTCATATTCGTTTATCCTGCCTGTTAGTCTCTAGGCACAAAATGCCCTTTCACTGATGCCTTCTAAAGCATTAGCTGCCCTGCCTGTCCACATGCAGCCCCATCCCACAGGGAACCTTCTTGATTACTCTAGCCTGTCATCCTCTCTCTTGGAGCTACCTAATCATACATGACCAATATTTCAGGTAGCCATAAGACTTATCACCCAAATTGGGGCAATTGTGAGTGTGAGCGAATGCTATTAATAATTATGTTAGGATGACAGACATAAATAGGGATTATCTTGGGCAAAGTGAGTTATATATGGTTACCTACCCATGTGTGTTTTTTCAGTCTTTCTGTTTCTAATATTTCCTTCATCTGCACAGTACTTTCCAGCTTACAGAAAACTTCCACCTCATAATCTCACTGATCCTCACACCAATCCTGGAGGTCTACTGGGCGGGTACTATTTCTTTCACCAAAGTGGTTTTTCCTTAGGTCACCCAGTGGCTGGAACAAGACAGAACCTTCTGCTTCACTCTGGTGGCTGTTTAGCCCCTGACTGTGTTGGGGTTTTATGGGAATTGATTTTGTCCCCTCAGATTTGCAGTGAAAGAAAGAATCATGTCATATTTCTTTTCCCCCTCATCTTTCCCCTATTTAAAGCTGGCATAAGGGTAGGATTTGAGAAAGTTGAAATGAGCAGCTAATAAAGGAACTAACAGAAAGTGGCAAAATATCAATCAATAAATACAATTAGTCATTCAAGAAATTACGAATAGTTACCTAGATGATAGGATTTCAGGTGATTTTTAATTTCTCCCTTATTCCTTTCTAAATTGTTTGTATTAGCATGTACTAGCTATATATAATTTTACAAAATGCTATTTTCATTTTTTTCTTTTTAAGGAAAGAAATCACCGAGAGTCTTCAGTGATTTGGCCAATGTTATTGGAAAAAAAGCAAAAACAAAAATAAAAACATAGGCTTTTGAGCTAGGCTTAGATTTCCACCTTAATTCTACTCT
>NW_007727563.1:379152-381323 GCF_000696425.1 Galeopterus variegatus
CTTTTTAAGGAAAGAAATCACCGAGAGTCTTCAGTGATTTGGCCAATGTTATTGGAAAAAAGCAAAAACAAAAATAAAAACATAGGCTTTTGAGCTAGGCTTAGATTTCCACCTTAATTCTACTCTGTGACTTTAAGCAAGTCACACATGTCTCTGAGCCTCAGTTTCCAGATGGGTAGAATAGACAGACCATCACCCACTTCACAGAGCTGTTGTGAAGATTACCTAAATTTCAACAAGGGAGAGTCCCAGGTAAGGGCCTGCCTTTTGGCAGACTCTCAATACATGTTCATTCCCTTCATGGGGGTATTATTGATGCAGCTTCCCAAGGCTTCTGCCAAGCCTTGCCCCCTCCTCTGCTATGCAGGGTCTGGAGCCAGTGGGGGGATGGCTGGGACAGCTGCACTCCTCAGCATGAAGGCGGGGCTGTCCAGAGTTCCTGGGTGCCTAATGCAGGGAGGCAGCCCTGTCAGAATCCCTGGGGTTACTCATCCCACCTTCAGGTTTTCTGACAGCTTGTTTTGATAAAATAAATCTATTTTAAGTGACTGTAATGAAATACTAACCAGTTTCTGAAGGGCTTTTAAGATGTTTTTAAGAACTTTCAGATCAAAGGCCCTGGGAAGGCAGACTTCATGCATTAAATATTTACTACTGAATCAGTCACTTGAGAGCTCAGGCATTTTGACATTGCAAGAGGGAGAAAGCACATTCCAGCTGGGGCCACACTTGTGTTAAAGACACAGGTGATGGGACTCGGGACCAAGAGTTCTATCTTCTGGCTCCTATTGGCTAGAAGGTTAGAGGACGTGACCTTGAAGGCTATCTCCCTAAGGATTCAGGATCTGATAAAATATTTATGATCTGTAGTGGTTGGGCAAATAGGTCCTCAACGAGCCCTGACAGCAGAGGTCTGCCTTCCCAGCTTCCACCACCAGCTTCAGCACCCATCATTCTGTACACTGCCACTTGGAGCCCAAGTGCCTGAGGTCTGCAACGTGCTTTGTAGTACAGTTGAGAGACATTGTCCTTGAGACTATAAAGAGGATCACAGAATCTTGGCAGGAGAGGCTTAGTGTGAAGAAGAGATTTGTGGAAGGCCACACTGCAAGTTAGTGGCACAGCTAGGGCCACCATCAAGAGTTACTGCCTGACAGTTTCAAGCTCTTTCCAATATATTACAATGTCCCTTCAATGACAAACAGACTACAGGTATGAACACAGAAGGAAAGGAAGAAGCCTAGAATGGGATGTAACNGACAAACAGACTACAGGTATGAACACAGAAGGAAAGGAAGAAGCCTAGAATGGGATGTAACAAAGTGGTTCTTGATCTATACAAGCTCATAGTCACCTCTGGAAACCTAGTGGAAGCTACAAATCCTCTCCCAGAAAAATGCACACCCATACTCGCATATACACATACTATATTTGGCCTCCAGTGTTGGGGAATTCGAGCATCCCTTTAAACACATTCTTGAACCTCAGGTTGCAAAACCTTGGTTTAAGGTCAAAGTAGACACAGTCAGCCCAGAGCTTATAACTTTAGGTTTCTTGGATGACTTTTAGAAGAGTGATAAGACAGTAGAAGCATCACAGGGTTGGGTGTTAAACAAACCTGGCTTACATCAGCACCCAGTAACTATGTAATATTAAGAAATTACTTAACTTTTCTGAGCCTCAGTTTCTTATTTTTAACATAGGATAATATTTCCTCATGGAGCTACTGGGAGTTTAAGTGGGGTAATACATGTAAATCATTTAGAGCACCTGACATACACTCAATGGATGCAAAGTTCCTATTCATCTCCACTTTACCTCTATCTGCTTCCAGAAAAAAAAAATATCTAATGTATTCCTTCAGCATTCAGCCATCCACTCTGCCTTTCTATCTTACAACTAAACTTTAGACTCCAGGAAGGCAGAAAATATGTCTACTTTGCTCACAATTGCTACCTCTAAGAATAGTGACCAGTGCATGTTAGGTGCTCAATATATATTGAGTGAATGAATAAAAGGAACAAATGAATGAACCAGATGGATATACAACAATTTCCAGAGAGGGAGCTGGAGCAGAAAATAGAGCACTAATCCTGGGGAAACTTCAAATAATGTTTTTGGCCACAGCCCACAGATATTTCAGGGCCCAGAAAAAGTAGTGACTTAGGAAC
>NW_007727563.1:382842-386054 GCF_000696425.1 Galeopterus variegatus
TCCTTACATGATTGAACCCCCTTAGAAATACATGCACATTTGCCAGACATTTCTGGATACTCAACATCCCAGCTGATTTAATGCATTCCCCACAATCTCTTTCTTCCCAACTTTGGTGGCTCTACCATTTACCAGTTCAAACAAGCCAGAAACCTAGGAGTAATGCTGCTTCCTCTCCCTAACCTACACCATTCAATTAGTCACAGGTCCTGTGAATTTTAACTCCTAGGTATTTCTTGAATCTCTCAACTATTTTTCCATCTTTCTTTCTACTGTTATAATTGTTAGAGAACTCCCTACTGATGCTTTCTGTCCTCTAATCTATCCTTCACATAACAACCCAACTGCACTAACGTAAGTTTCATCTTGTTACTCCCTTGCTTAAACCCCTGCATTGACAATCCCACCACAACCAGGGAACAAAAAACAAACAAAAAACCCTAGGCCTTTCCTTATATTCTAGCTTCCTTGTGTCCCTCTTGGGCTCCTTATCTGTGTACCTTCAAAACCCTATCAACGACTCCTTCTCTAGCTCAACAGAAGGAATATAGGAAGTATGAGCAATCCTAGGATGGAATGGGCTACTATGGGAAGTCATGAGTTTCCCATGCCTGAGGGGGTGTCCGTAGAGCCTGAATAATCACTCACTGGAATGTTGCGGAAAAATTCTGCTCTTGGACAAGAGACTGGTCATGTCATATGAGTAAAGTTCTTTCCTGAAGAGACTTCCAGGGGTTTTAGGATAGCATGTACCTTGCGGACAACACCCCCTACCTCCTCTTACCCTCCCCACATGGGCATTTGAATGAGGAGGCCCCACCTGAAGGAGAGCTGCTTCTCCTTTAAGACCAGCCTGACCCGCAGCTAGCACAAGTGGAAAGCTGTTTTGGCATTTATTTCTCGATCAATGTTATCAGCGTAGACATTCCAAATGAACAACTCGAGCCTCCTAAAATAAATCAAATGGAGCCAAGATTGTCAAATACGGTTGTCTACCTTGATGAAGGTAACCAGGTCAATAACAAATTTTGCTCCCTTCTCCTAAAAACATAGCTTTTTAGGCATTTCTTACTAAGTGATGAGAAAGAGACAAAGTAGACAACAAAAGCAAACAGTTCGCATTTGTGCAGATTTTTAAAAATACATGTTGTTAATTTATACTTACCAATTGAGAACCTAATGTGTGCCACGCACTGTGGCAACTGGTTTTTAGACATTATCTTTAAAAAAAATTAATAACTAATATGCACATATTTGTGAGGCACAGTGTGCTGTTTCAATACATGCATGTACTGCACTTAGGGTAGACAATGATTCACTTAGGGTAGACAGCACAGGTTTGTACCCACTAATCCACTACTTCTCCTCTTCCTCCACCCCTTCCAGCCTTTGGCAACCATTAGTCTCCTCTCTACTTCTATGAGAACCACTTTTTTTTTTTTAAATGCCACATATGAGTGAGATCATGTGGTATTTATCTTTCTGTGCCTCACTTATTTCACTTAACATGATGGTTTTCAGTTCCTTTTATGTTGCTGTAAATGATAGGATATCATTTCTTTTTATGGCTGAATAGTATTCCATTGTGTATAGATAACACAGTTTCTTTTATCCATTCATCTGTTGATGGGAATTTATGTTGATTCCATCTCATGGTTATTATGAATTGCATTGTGATGAACATGGGAGTAGACGTGTCTTTTTGACATATTAATTTCATTTCCTTTGGGTATATATACCCAGTATGAGATAGCTGTGTCACAGGGTAGATCTATTTTTAGTTCTCTGAGGAATCTCCATAGTGTTTTCTACATTGGCCGTACCAATTTACGTTCTCACCAATAACGTGGGAGGGTTCCCTATTCTCTGCATCCTCACCAGTACTTGTTATTTTCTGTCATGTTGATAATAGACATTCTAACTGAAATGAGATGATATCTCACTGTGGTTTTAATTTGTATTCTTCTGATGATTAGATTTTGAGCAATTTTTCATGTGCTTGTTGGCCATTTTTATGTCTTCTTTTGAGAAATGTCTGTTAAGGTCTGTTTTTCAATTGGGTTATTTGGTTTTTTGCTGTTAAGTTTCTTATATATTTTGCATATTAGCCCCTTGTCAGATGTGTAGTTTGCAAACACTTTCTCCCATTCTGTAGGTTGTCTCTTCGCTTTGTTGATAATGTCCCTTGCTGTGCAGAAGATTTTTAGTTTGATGTAGTCCCATGTGTGTATTTTTGCTTTAGTTTCCTGTGCCTTTGCAGTCTCGCTTAGAAAAGTGCTGCCCACTCCTATTTCATGTAGCATTTCTCCTATGTTTTCTTCTAGTAGTTTCATAACTTCAGGTCTTAAATTTAAGTATGTAATCCACTTTGAGTTGATTTTTGTGTATGGTGAGAGATAGGGGTGTAATTTCAATCTTCTGCATGTGGATATCCAATTTTTCCAGCACCATTTATTGAAGAGGCTGTCCTTTCTCCACTGTATATTCTTGGCACCTTTGTCAAAAATCAGTTGGCTATAAGTGTATGGGTTTATTTCTGGGCTCTCTATGCTGTCCCATTGTTCTAATTGTCTATTTCTATGCCAGTACCATGCTCTTATTGTTTCTATACCTGTACATTGTATTTTGAAGTCAGCCTCTGACTTTGCTCTTTTTCTTCAAGACTGCTTTAACTACATGGGGCTTTTTGTGGTTCCATACAAATTTTAAGATTGTTTTTTCTATTTCTGTGAAGAATGTTATTTTGATAGGGATTGCATTGAATGTGTAGATTTCTTTGGGTAAAATGGACATTTTGATGATGTTAATTCTCCCAACCCTAGAACATGGAATATCTTTCCATTTATTTGTGTCCTGTTCAATTATTTTTTACCAAAGTTTTATAGTTTTCATTTTACAGCTATTTCACCTTCTTGGTTAAATTTACTCCTAGGTATTTCATTTTTTTAGTAGCCATTATGAATGGAATTACTTTCTTGATTTCTTCTTTACCTATTTCATTATTGATGTATAGGAAGGCTATTGACTTTTGTGTGCTGATTTTGTATCCTGCTACTTTGCTGAATTCATTTATTAGTTCTAGTAATTTTTTGGTGGATTTGTTATGGTATTCTATGTATATGATCATATCATCTGCAAATAGGCATAGTTTGACTTCCTCCTTTCCAATTTGGATGCCCTTTATTGCTTTATTGCACTGGCTAGAACTTCCA